>NC_079547.1:18029844-18334724 GCF_015846415.1 Triplophysa dalaica | reverse complement strand
TTTCATAATTGGGTTTGTAGAGAGACCCTGACATAGGCTGAGCTGTCATCATTCCAGATATTCTATATATCCCGCAATGGGCCAATCAGAATCAAGTATTCCACAGAGCTGTGTAATAATAACGGTTATAATAACAGAGCTGAAGGCAAATAAATTCTCTGAAGCCACACATGCAGGCATCAAACAGAGCAGCTTGGCCAGCCTCTCAGCGTGATGTATTAGCTCCTTCCAGACACCCTGTGGAAAAAACAGGTTTCCTTTTCTCCACACACACACGCAAACACTCACACAGTACAGTACACCTATAATTCACCACTGAGTAAAATATGACACAGCTACCACAGACTACATTATGTGGTCTAAGCCTTCCATTTTCTTGATGATCAATAAGCTTGTTGCATAAACTTTGGGTTTTGTTAGTCATCCAAATCATGTTTACACGTCACGCATCTTCTCAAGATCTGATCGATTTAACAACAGATCCTCTTTAACAACAGAACATGGTAGGATTTTATCCAATCACGGCTGCCATTTAACTGCGAATTCACCACAGACAGCCACTTCGGCTTCTTCACCTGTTGGCTTTTAAAATATTTAAATAAATTGTATTTACATGAAAGTTCAGACGTTTGAAAGAAAGAAAGGCATGTGGATATGGATTAGTGTGACAGCATGCTTCCCTCAGTATTTGATTTTCTAACAAAGACGACTTTAAGCAAAAACTGTGGACCTGGGATATTATTGTCATTTTTTAAGTGATATCTCAATCCAATAGCTGTGACACCGCCATGAATACTGCTGTTTACATGTTAAAGTGCTGTCAGCAAACAGCTGCATAATAAATAAGAACAGCTAGTACTGCCTGTGCAGATGTGATCAGACTGAAGAGACAAATCCTCCCTACAATAGCTCTCAAAAACAGCTTTATACTGTCATTGTTAAAGGCAAGTTGACTAACTAAGGTCATGCTGGCGAAGTACATTGTTTAAAAAAAAAAAACTTTATCTGATGCATGTCATACTGTACAATTACGAACTGCAGTGATCTTGACACAAACACAAAGCCCCCCCCCCATAAAAGCAACACTACTGAACAATAATCCACATGACTTTCAGTGAGTAATTTAGAGGAACTTGCGCAGCCAGAGATGGATTTCCTTTTTTCTGCATCATAGTGGGAATCCAGGCGAAATGGATTTAAATACTGTATGATTGAACTTGTTAAATTAAACCCACTAAAGCTGGATCAGTAACTTGAAAGCTATGCAACAGCTAAATAATCAATAAAACAAATTTTTATAAACAAACACGCAATGTGGGGGACGTGTGAATGACCTGTGTTCTAGTTCTGTTTAAATCTGCAGAGCTTTATGTTGACACCACCAGTGTGGATCTACTTGTGAGACTGTAGTTTTGGCCTGCAGAGGTGTTTTATGTAAATTAATTCATGTTACAAAAACAAGATTTCATAATTTTTCCAGTCTTCTCTATTGATGGTTTCTAAGATTCAACATAAACAAACATTACTTTTGTGGCCCACACCTAAACTTCCGGTACACATCCCCAAAGAATAGAGTCCCTGTATATTATTTCTGATAACAAGCAAAAGAAAACACAAGTAAATTACATTAGCTAGCAAGTTAAAAGTATGTCTAGCCAGCATTATTTTGGGTTACCAGAAGAAGAACGTTACTTGGCTAAACTTAAATGCAAGTTGTTTAAAAGTTACACGACCCATTAAACATTTTTTGTATAAACCAGATATACCACCAAAAAATCATACTTTAATAAGCGTAAATCATCACAGTAATTAAAATGAATTAGCCACAAATGCTGCACTATGTTAAATAGTTGCATTGAGTGACAAATGAAACAAATGAAATGTTATTTCAGATACAACACCGATATTGAACAAAAAAAGAGGACAAAATAAGGTTTATCTTGACCTAAAAACATTACAAACTATATAACAGAAATACAAATATTGCAACATGTAAATGTTAACCTGACTTACGACATGCAAATACATGCAAATGTACTCAGTCCATAACCTTCACAATTCCAGTGGATCTTAGCATACATTTAGCATACACAATTGTATAAATCAAGCATACTATCGTAAATCAATGCTGAGCTAGAACATTACTCTGCAATTCAGTTCCAATAAAACACACCAGTCCAGGCAAAATATTAAATGAGTTTCATATTTCCCAAAAGCTACAATCGCATAAGGAATCCAATAAGCAAATAAAATGAGAGCAATTTGTCTCAACTAATGAAAATGCCACTAAAGCAGCCGAAAATTTGCCAAATAGTAGTCACATCTCATCTACTTATATCATCAGAAGTGGAAAAACAATACTCCTTTGTTATCATTATGGATTTATTGAACCTTGTTCCATAAAGGCACAGAGTGGAAGGCTGCCATAATTGAAACATTTGATCTTCTGGCTAATACACAACATCTATAAAAAGAAGAAAAATAACAGTTGCACCAACATGACGAAGTGTGACAGTTGTTGTTTTCTCAGAATAACACCTATATGAAACAAACTTACCAGTGCTGGACACGTTAACGGTAGATCTAACAAGGAAATAACCAGAAACTTTTTAAATGTTTGTATAATCGTTTCAATAAGACAGCCCTTTTAGTCTTCAAGATTCAGGAAGAACCTGAAAATAGAAACAAACAGCTCCGAGCTCAAAAGAGAACTTTGTTTATCGTGCAGTAAATAAGTGTGGTAATGTTTTGTCAGAGGCCATGATTAATTGGTCATTATAATGCTCTGCGCAAATACTGTATCTAAGTACACAGCTTGTCGACAAAATATTCTTTATACAATGTTGTTTGCACTAAAAGCACCAACCACAACCATGAAACTTTTCACACCAGTATTGGTTAATGGCCTCTTCCTTCCCCTTTTTACTTGCAAGCTTAACATGTTTCCATAGGACACAAAGCACTTATTTAACCCTTAGGCTCTGGCAAATCACTTAAGTATTAAAGGATAGTGTTTAAAAATGCTTTCGCAAATGTAACCATGTAGCTCAGTAGTTCTGAGATCAGCAATCATACTTAAGTGGCTTCTAGTGGTGGGGTTACAAATTGCAACCAATGGCTCAATCCACCTTTCCCTTTCGAAGCACTATGGTAGCTGACAATGGACAAGGATGTCTTCACGTTTTCGCTACTTTGCCAAAGGAGATAACATATTTACGAAACACGCTCAGTAGAGCAGTTTGTCTGTTTAGGGCTACTGTTGTAACAACATGTTGAATTCATAGCACGGGGAACCCGCGGTGCATGTAGATAGAAATAGCTAATTCTAAGGTAGTAAAAACATAACGCTTCATTATGTAATGTCTTTTTGCTCCTTTGAAGACAAAGTTATGTATATTATAATTGCATTTCTGTCAAGAATAGATCCTCCAAAAAATTACACGCTGGACCTTTAATGAAAATAAGCTCTCCCATAATAAGCCTACTAGCTGGCTTATTGTAGATTGTATCACAAAAGACCTTGCATAATTACCACATAAAGATTACGACCAGTTTGAGCATTATACAATTTTGCATAGAGTACCTTCAAGGCTAGCCTAACCATAAAATTTGTTGTTCGAAGTGAATTTCTCCCATGCTGGCCACCGATGGCCTAATTAATTTGAAATGGCCTTTCAGGGCCCCTAATCACAAAACATTAATGTTAAAGGGCCTCTAAATGTCAGTCGTACATTCAGAAAGGGCCTCACTGTGCAAAAGTTCATCCTAAACAACAAGTCTTACAATAAGATAAAGGCAAAGATAAATTCATAATTTAATGAGGGAGGACTGTCAACATTTTAAAATGCCTGAAGTTACAACCGTTTATAATGTAAACTGCTCTCATTTAAGCTAAGAAAAACACACCCTCTTTGGCAAATTTAAGAATCGAGTCTCTTTGCTGCGTGACACATATGTAAACGGATAATCAATCATGTTTGAGGATATTCCTACCCACCAATCGTCACCCTGACACAAACGGTCTTAACCAGGCGTGATGCAATAGGATTTCAGCACATGCAATCTGTCTGTCCACAATGAAGGTAACACCGCTGAAAAACATGACACAATAACAGAGGCAAATGAAAGATGGTTGATGTTTCCTATAGATAGTGTGCAGTTACAAGGTGCAGATCCAACCAAGCGAATGAGCGAAACGATCCGCCTGTCTCTTTTTTTCTTATGGTGACTGCTCATACAAATTATCAAGGAAGAGATTATCACTTTTATCACCTGACGTGTGTAATGACTGTAAACTCTGGCGTACTGCATTTTGTTAACACTGCCAAAAACCTTCATCTTCTAAATAGTTGCAACAGTTCTGGTCCAATGGTTAAATGTGTTTCCCTTTGTGTCCCTGTGTACTATACTGAGATTGAAAAGCTGATATGGCAAGTGCAAAGTTAAACACCAGTTCTGTGGATAAATTCGTCCTTGAGATGCTTCAACTACACATCATCATTTGAATGCCACTTAGCCAATGACAATTTGCCCTGGATCTTCTGGACCATCAACTTTTTGGATCTGTCCTGAAGTCTCTCCAACCAACTTGTCTTATACTTTTTGACGTGTCCACGTTCTCATTTTGCCATACAATCCACAAAACCACTCCATACTCCAGGTTCTCAAGAAAACTTCTTCAGGAAGAATCTCCAATACATCCCCCCAAAAAAACAATGAGAAAATCTGCATGGTACCCTCTTACGAAAGCAAGCACAACAAGCCTCTCGTACACAGACCTCAAACAACACACATTCTGTGAAATTAGAATGCCACAACGCAAACACACACGAAAATCCCACATTCTTGCAAGATAGGAGGTGAACGTGTTATCCGCGGACCGCGAATGACATTCATCAGGCAGACCTCTCATCCCCTTGTCACTGAAGTTCCATCTGCTCATCCAAAGTCTGATTGATGGTCTATCAGATGATGGCAGCAAACATGCATGTCTCCGCAGAACAAGCAATCATGAGCTAAGCATCAAAACAGGAAAATAGCCAACTCTCTTAGTGTTAGGAAGATAAAGGAAAACACATGCTCTCCCTCACACACTCATTTTCTGGACATGTCAGATATTGAATCGTTTCCATCAATGGATTGCAATAAGTCACATAATGCACAGTAATAACTGTTTTTCTATAGCAGGAGATTAAAATGGAGATTAAACTGCGTGAAACATCAGCTAAAACTGTTTAGAGCTCTTTCATATTCTATTAAATATTAAAAAACTATGTTGAAAGGAACATCTACCTGCCCAGATATGGGTTTATAAGGGCCTAAATAAAATATTTATTGGACCAAAAAATGTCAACAAATAGCATTTAGAATGAAACAAAGCGAATGAGAACAGTATCAAAAGACATCTCTTCAGATGAACTATAATTCAGTTTGTGAAAAAACATCAGCACTGACCTCATCTGAATCATGGGATTTGTATTGCACATGTCATCAGAAAATATATTCTTATTCAATGTGTTAACATCAGTTATTTAGGCCTTATTGGTTATACCCGTATTGACAATACAAAGAGCAGATAAAGAAAGGCGTTGATATGACAGAATGTAGGTAGAAAGAGATAATTATTCAAGACACATACAGTCTGCTGTCTTAACTGGATCCAAACACACTCATTTACCACAGAGAACACAAATATGGAGATATAATGTGTTTGTGTGGCAATGGGAAATTTCCCAGATCTCAATGGTTCGCTCAAAAAAAACTCCATACTACACCCTAAACACTTGCATGGATGAAAGTGAAATGGACCACGACAGCATTGAATATAAATCAGAAATTTCTACAAATTAATTTCTGTGGAAATAAACATTAACATTGATTTTCTACAGAATTTGCCCCGTTTATTTAGAGAAACTAAGGCCATGTTTGGGGTTTCCCTATAGCACAAGCTATCCGCTCATCTATAATGCATTTTTTAATAATTCCCTTATATTAAATCTAACAAACTTATTTTCGGCTTCCATTTTCACTTAATTCACGCAATAACGTATACAAGGTGACGTATTCTGAATTTTTCAAAACGGCTGTCATTTTGTTCATTTATTCCTCGCCCAGTCGCTGTCCGTCCATTCTGTAGTATATAAATTAAATATTTTGATTCCGATCACTAAAAAATGTGTTTAGCCTACTGAACGGCTGCTAAAAAAGAGACAGTACAGCATTGACAAAAGAAAATGGGTGAAATAAGTACCCACATCGTCTATGGTACATCCCCTGATATTATGTGGCAGTTTGGAAACCGTTATTCTAACGCTGGTGTCAAATATGAGAAGACAACTTATACGGACATCACAAAATAATCCTCGCAAAGTTCATCATCAGCATCCCGCGGACTGATAACGCGCACTCCGTTATCACAATACAGCGCGCAGTCACACTATTATAGCAACATAAAGGCAACAATGTAAACAATGAAACAAAAGCAGGAAAGAGCATATCCCGTTCTCACCTCAAATACGGATCCACTTTTTTCCACGTGGGCGGCAGATAGACACAAAAGGATCTCCTTTTCAAACTCGTGATCGGTAAGAACACGAGTGTCGTGTCGTTTTGGGTTTGTGTGCACGACCCATAAGGTCAGTGGAAATGAGCCAGAATATCTATCTGTCCCGGTGCTCTGCTTGCGCTGGTGCTTCCAGTCTCTGTGAATATGTGAACTGAAAGACGAGATCCGTTCAGAAAGCAGCACTACAACTATATTTCGAAATACGCTTGTTTATGTCTCCTTTTGGCAAGGTGGAGAAGGTGCAGACGATCTTCACGCGCTTCCGTTCGCGAGCAGTGTACGTTCAATGTGCCTGTGCCTGTCAAAGCCGACGTGGGATGCGCGCGTGCGATTAAGTCACTGGATGGGAGGATGAATGCTCAATTTACTGCGCTTAGTGTATGTCCATCGCCAGGCATTGGTTATATATCTTTTTTATATTATTTCTATGTACGAACCGGTTTATCTAACCAGTTATAAAACGGAAACTGAATTTGTTGGTGCATTTATAAAAGACAATTTACGTAAAGACACATACACGACTATTGGATTCATGACAGTTATAAGGAGTGTTTATTGAACACACCCTGACCTTCACTGACAACATGCCCCAATAGTGCAACAAGCACATTGCCTATAAGAGAACCTATAAGGCTGTTTGATGGCTTTTCAGTTCAGTGAAAGAATAATATGATGTGCAAAATGATTTATGAAAACCAATATTTGAAATGATAAAAAACTTGCTTATGGTTTGGACTCCTCTACCAAATATATGTATTATCTGTAAACAAATCATGCTTTTAAAAAAACCTGATTTTTGCAAATGACTTTTGACTCAAAATCTTGTTACCGAGCTCGTTTGACAACTTTCCCATATGACTTACCCCTCTTAAATGCTTGTCTTATTACTTCATTAAACTTGTAGTATAAGTGAGGTTTAAATACACTATGTGTTGGCACGTGTGATGAGAAGTTGTTTTGTCATGGTTCCACTATCATGTCATGTTTTATTCTTGCCTCAAGTGGAGCCATGGCATTGCCTGATGGTTTTGTGTGGGGAGAGATGTTTTTGACAATGACGGTCTTCCATACTCTCCCCGAGTCGCGTGATCATTCCTTCCCTCCTGTTTCCTAGTTTCTGTTAATTACCTTGCCTATAAGAGTCCTCATGTTTCTTTGTCTCGTCGCTCGTGCATTGTTTGATTCTTGCTGTTCCTGTTTGATGTTTGCTATATGCTGTATGTGATACCTAGTCGTTGTTTGCTGTTGAAAGTTTCTCATTCCCCTAGTTCCTGTACCTTCGTGTCTACGTAAGTGTTAGTTTAGTGTTTGTATCAAGTGTTTGTTTTATAGTTTAGTAAGTCAGTGTTTGTTGTTATAGTTATATATATCCCTGTCTTGTTTTCCCCCTCGTGGGTTTTGTTTTGCCTGTTTTGTTAGTCTTGTTATTTGTTAATAAATATTCATTGTTACCATCTATACCGTCTGTGTCTGCCTGCACTTGGGTTCTCACGCCATGTCTCAAAGAGAGATTCATGACAGAATGCACGAGCCAACACAGAACCCAGTAGGCAGCATGGACGGTACGACGTTGTCCTTGCGGTCTCGCCAGGCCCACTTGATGCTTGGATTCCGCCAGGGGAATTATGGTGACCAGGAGTTCGCCAGGGCATTCTCGGCGGTGGCGGAGGTGACCGAGTTTGGTGAGGCGGAGTTGAAGACGATCTTCAACTGCTGCCTCACCCGGCGCCTCACACCGTCAGAGAAGAGGCTGCTGGCTCCCTTGGGGTTTGCGGACATGGTCAGGTACATGGCCAACCGTAGCGATCCCGGGGGTGAGGTTCCACATGGGACTTTCACCCCACGGTCGAGCGCTGCGGAGGGTATCGTCCTGGCCGCCGCTGCCCTTGGGGAGTCAGTACCCTCTGGCTCGAGCTCGACGGTCGCCAGCCCTTCTGGTGGAGTCCAAGATGAGTGGGTGGCTAGAGACTCGAGGACGACGTCGCGGGAGTCCTCCTTCCCGGTACTCCCTCGGTTCCCCACTGGCCCGGCTGAGTCAGCCGTGGGCCAGACTGACCGTAGTGGGAGGAGAAGGCCACGTGGAGGACGTCCCAGGCCGAAATTGCTGTCCTGTCGCCCAGTTCAGCAACCGGCAACAGTTCCGGGTCCCCCGAGTCCTGTGGTCCCGAGTCCGGTGGTGTCAAACCCCAAATATTTTTTGGGGGGGCGCTGTGGGAGGGTGACGGTCCGTCCGGCACCGAGCCCGGCCCAGCAGCCGCCGGAGGTCGCTGCCCAGCCGCCAGAGAGCGCTGCCCAGCCGCCGTCAGAGAGCGCTGCCCAGCCGCCGTCAGAGAGCGCTGCCCAGCCGCCAGAGGTCGCTGCCCAGCCGCCGTCAGAGAGCGCTGCCCAGCCGCCGTCAGAGAGCGCTGCCCAGCCGCCGTCAGAGAGCGCTGCCCAGCCGCCGTCAGAGAGCGCTGCCCAGCCGCCGTCAGAGAGCGCTGCCCAGCCGCCGTCAGAGAGCGCTGCCCAGCCGCCGTCAGAGAGCGCTGCCCAGCCGCCGTCAGAGAGCGCTGCCCAGCCGCCGTCAGAGAGCGCTGCCCAGCCGCCGTCAGAGAGCGCTGCCCAGCCGCCGTCAGAGAGCGCTGCCCAGCCGCCGTCAGAGAGCGCTGCCCAGCCGCCGTCAGAGAGCGCTGCCCAGCCGCCGTCAGAGAGCGCTGCCCAGCCGCCGTCAGAGAGCGCTGCCCAGCCGCCGTCAGAGAGCGCTGCCCAGCCGCCGTCAAGTCCGGCTGCCCAGCCGCCGTCAAGTCCGGCTGCCCAGCCGCCGTCAAGTCCGGCTGCCCAGCCGCCGTCAAGTCCGGCTGCCCAGCCGCCGTCAAGTCCGGCTGCCCAGCCGCCGTCAAGTCCGGCTGCCCAGCCGCCGTCAAGTCCGGCTGCCCAGCCGCCGTCAAGTCCGGCTGCCCAGCCGCCGTCAAGTCCGGCTGCCCAGCCGCCGTCAAGTCCGGCTGCCCAGCCGCCGTCAAGTCCGGCTGCCCAGCCGCCGTCAAGTCCGGCTGCCCAGCCGCCGTCAAGTCCGGCTGCCCAGCCGCCGTCAAGTCCGGCTGCCCAGCCGCCGTCAAGTCCGGCTGCCCAGCCGCCGTCAAGTCCGGCTGCCCAGCCGCCGTCAAGTCCGGCTGCCCAGCCGCCGTCAAGTCCGGCTGCCCAGCCGCCGTCAAGTCCGGCTGCCCAGCCGCCGTCAAGTCCGGCTGCCCAGCCGCCGTCAAGTCCGGCTGCCCAGCCGCCGTCAAGTCCGGCTGCCCAGCCGCCGTCAAGTCCGGCTGCCCAGCCGCCGTCAAGTCCGGCTGCCCAGCCGCCGTCAAGTCCGGCTGCCCAGCCGCCGTCAAGTCCGGCTGCCCAGCCGCCGTCAAGTCCGGCTGCCCAGCCGCCGTCAAGTCCGGCTGCCCAGCCGCCGTCAAGTCCGGCTGCCCAGCCGCCGTCAAGTCCGGCTGCCCAGCCGCCGTCAAGTCCGGCTGCCCAGCCGCCGTCAAGTCCGGCTGCCCAGCCGCCGTCAAGTCCGGCTGCCCAGCCGCCGTCAAGTCCGGCTGCCCAGCCGCCGTCAAGTCCGGCTGCCCAGCCGCCGTCAAGTCCGGCTGCCCAGCCGCCGTCAAGTCCGGCTGCCCAGCCGCCGTCAAGTCCGGCTGCCCAGCCGCCGTCAAGTCCGGCTGCCCAGCCGCCGTCAAGTCCGGCTGCCCAGCCGCCGTCAAGTCCGGCTGCCCAGCCGCCGTCAAGTCCGGCTGCCCAGCCGCCGTCAAGTCCGGCTGCCCAGCCGCCGTCAAGTCCGGCTGCCCAGCCGCCGTCAAGTCCGGCTGCCCAGCCGCCGTCAAGTCCGGCTGCCCAGCCGCCGTCAAGTCCGGCTGCCCAGCCGCCGTCAAGTCCGGCTGCCCAGCCGCCGTCAAGTCCGGCTGCCCAGCCGCCGTCAAGTCCGGCTGCCCAGCCGCCGTCAAGTCCGGCTGCCCAGCCGCCGTCAAGTCCGGCTGCCCAGCCGCCGTCAAGTCCGGCTGCCCAGCCGCCGTCAAGTCCGGCTGCCCAGCCGCCGTCAAGTCCGGCTGCCCAGCCGCCGTCAAGTCCGGCTGCCCAGCCGCCGTCAAGTCCGGCTGCCCAGCCGCCGTCAAGTCCGGCTGCCCAGCCGCCGTCAAGTCCGGCTGCCCAGCCGCCGTCAAGTCCGGCTGCCCAGCCGCCGTCAAGTCCGGCTGCCCAGCCGCCGTCAAGTCCGGCTGCCCAGCCGCCGTCAAGTCCGGCTGCCCAGCCGCCGTCAAGTCCGGCTGCCCAGCCGCCGTCAAGTCCGGCTGCCCAGCCGCCGTCAAGTCCGGCTGCCCAGCCGCCGTCAAGTCCGGCTGCCCAGCCGCCGTCAAGTCCGGCTGCCCAGCCGCCGTCAAGTCCGGCTGCCCAGCCGCCGTCAAGTCCGGCTGCCCAGCCGCCGTCAAGTCCGGCTGCCCAGCCGCCGTCAAGTCCGGCTGCCCAGCCGCCGTCAAGTCCGGCTGCCCAGCCGCCGTCAAGTCCGGCTGCCCAGCCGCCGTCAAGTCATGCTGCCCAGCCGATCTTCCAACCCTGGTCCAGCCCGGCATTCCAGCCGTGGTCCAGCCCTACAGTCCTGCAGGGGACTAGGACAGTTCCCCCCAGGACTACTCCTGTCAAGCCTCCTGGGGCTCCGCGCCCTGGCGCGTCCACAAGGGCTGGAACTTCCCCACCCAGCCCTCCTCCTTCTGGACTACCCATGTTTTCTTGTCTGCCCCCACCCCCCCTCCCTTGTTTGTTATTTTTATTATCCCACCCCAACCCATGCATTATCTTGTCGTGTTTGCCCCTTGTCATGTTTGCCTTGTCTGTCTGGTTTTTGTCCTTGTCTAAGTTAGTCTTGTCTTGTTAGTTACCCCTTGGTGAACACCTGGAGGTGTTCATTAAAGGGGGGGCTTATGTCATGGTTCCACTATCATGTCATGTTTTATTCTTGCCTCAAGTGGAGCCATGGCATTGCCTGATGGTTTTGTGTGGGGAGAGATGTTTTTGACAATGACGGTCTTCCATACTCTCCCCGAGTCGCGTGATCATTCCTTCCCTCCTGTTTCCTAGGGTCTGTTAATTACCTTGCCTATAAGAGTCCTCATGTTTCTTTGTCTCGTCGCTCGTGCATTGTTTGATACTTGTTGCTACATGTTGTTTGGTGTTCGATACCCGTTTGCTGTTCGCTGGATGTTCTTGTTTGCTGTTCCCATTGGTCGTTGTTCCTGTTCTTTATAGTAAGTCTAGTTCAGTCAGTGTTAGTGTTTTGTTTCAAGTGTTTGTTTTGTAGTCTTAGTTAGTCAGTGTTAATTGTTAAGTATATATTTCCCTGTCTTGTTTTACCCCATCGTGGGTCTTTGTTTTGTGTTTCTTTGTTTAAATAAATATCTGTTACACCAATACCGTCTGTGTCTGCCTGCACTTGGGTTCTCAAGCCATGTCTCAGAGAGAGATTCATGACATGTTTTTGTGGCACTGTGCAAAAACTAATTCACATACACAGTAGTCAAAGAGGACACAACATTTAAAGAGTCTTTGCATTTCTATACTTGTATCTCGTGGATGCCTGCTGAAAAGATTCAGAAATCTCAGAAGAAAGTCACACAAGTTTGGAATGTCATGAGAGTGAGTACATGTAAATAAATAAATAAATGTGGGTAAACTATATAAGAAAAGATGCCAAAGAATCTTAAAAACATGTTCAAATATTCCAATTTATAATAAACAAAAGGTTTTATTTTCTGATAGTTTTCCTAGTATTGAGCTTTGATGTCTTGATTGGACGCTTAGACTATGGCTGAAATTTCACAGAATTGTTCCAGGATTTAATGCTTAAGCACCATGACCATGATTAAGAAACAGGACCATCTGCTAGCCTGTGTCAGAGTGACATGAGCTTTTTCACATAATCTCCGACGTATGGGGAAAAAATGAGTAAAATGGACCACATTGAAAGTGCAAAAAATACTGTAGAATGGAACACTGGGAAATAAAATAACGCTTATTAGCAAAATGTGTCAAAACCTAGCTTGCTCTGAATCCTCTCTCACTCATACACCTAGACATTCCAGATCAACAGTTATGCACATAGATTTTAATATAATGAGTGTGCATGCCCACACCTTCACTCATAAACATGCACAGCCCACATTCACGCATCAGTCAATTCCTGCTATTTGCTGCGTCTGTTATTAAGCATCCCATGATAGCACACATGCATGTGGCTTAAGTCTATTTGATGTCTGCATTTACATCTGCAATATATTGGTTGCTCATCTGCAATACGTCTAGGAGATGTCTGCTGTCAGACGTCATATAGACATCTAGAAGATGTCTGTAGGATGTTTATGATTTAGAATGGATGTCAAGCTGCTCTTTCTAAGATGTTTAGCAAATGTTTTTACACAGCAGATGTTTTCCAGATCTCCAGTTCTTTAGCAGACGTATTACAGACTTTCAGACATCTCTGAGACGTATTGCAAAGGAGCAAACTATGTATTCCAGATGTAAATGCAGACGTCAAATAGACGAAAGCCAGATGTATTGTGCTGGGTCGTGACACGTTTTTGTGGGCGGAGCTTAGGTGCAGGCAGAAAGATCCCCCTGACCCCATTACTAATGCTAGGTAGAACATTTTGTTTGCTTGCATTTTGAGAATGACTAGAAAATAATCGGATTCAATTTGAACATGTAAAGTCACTCACTGTCTAGGACCGCAGTTGTTTTCTTAAAAGTTAACTTTAAAGCAAGGGATCTGGTCGATCTGATAGCTAGCATATGAAGTGAAACGTGAGCATTTTTGATGATCGTTTCTGTTCAGTCCGCTTCTTTTATGCGTTTAACTGCAGCTGTCGACTGTGTTTTTGTTTGGCAATGGCAGCAGGCATGTGTTAAAATATCAAACTGGAGACTGTATTATGTCGATTGTGGCACTTAACAACACAACAAGATGATATTTTAAATCCTTATGTAGCTGAATCTGTGCTGGTTGGTATTTGGCCACCTCCAGTTTTACCTTTGTTTTGCCTCCAGCTAATGCCGTGACGTAATCGTGACGTCGGCCGTGAAAGAGTTTATACCAAAAACCTTTGGTCCCCATTGACTTCAATTGGATGGACACAAAACCAATGCAAGTTAATTGGGATCAACCGTTCCCTTTCAGTTCACTTTGCATTGCGTTTAGCAAAAAGCTATGGGAAAAATTCTGTTTTATCCGATACTGAACCTTATCGGTTGAAGTCTTTGAAAATCACAGACCAATGCCGTTTTGCCTGCAGTTTTGGCCGGCACCACTCGCCTATAGAAGTCTGGGCCGAACACCATTCAGTACCATTTTCTCCTCCAGCGCGATCATCTAGCTGCTCTGCCAATGATTCACCACCGCACCAGCTCTGCCCAGTCAGGGCACTATGGGTGTACATCAATCGCCTTGCTCGATACGGAAAGTCGGAACAGCTGTTTGTAAGCTTCGCGGAACGCCCGCTTGGTTTGCCAATCTCCAAGCAGCGATTATCCAGATGGATTGTAGATGCCTTCAGGGCGGCTTATGAATCCCTGAATTTGGCATGTCCCTTAGGGGAGAAAGCCCACTCTACCAGAGGTATGGCTTCCTCCTGGGCAATATCGTTTTCTGTTTCAAAATATCTTTTGTGTTTTGCAGAAGAAAGAAAGTCAATTTGGAATGACAAGAGGGCGTGTACATAATGACAGATTTTTTATTTTGAAGTTGAACTTTTCCTTTGATTTTTCAAGACAGGGGCATGTTCAGATAGATAGACAGTGTAAGATTTCTCATGCACATCACATTAACTGTAGAAAGAGAGGGAGAGGATATCAGGGTCCCTGAGGAAACAATTAAACACTGTAATACGAACACCGTCTTCTCATTACTTACCAACCAGCAATTAACCTGACGATTAATCACCCCCACAGAGGCCTAGTGTAAATCATCAAGATGTGTTTTTAAAAGTGTTTTCATGTTTTACAGCATGACAACATTAACAACAATACACAAAAAAATTTGCAAAACTATTTAGCATTAGATGATTACTCACAGTATTATTTTTATCAAGCAATCGTTCTATTGTCCATTCCTCAAAATGTAGGTAAATTGGACATTTGATCCCCACATTATATGCAAAACCTGACCCGCACACTTGCCTAATGTCCCGTGGTGACCTTTGATGCTGTTTATTGAAGTGTCTTCTTTTCGAATGTAAAAGCAGAGGGTAACATTATAGATGACTGTAGGTTTACTTCAGCTGTGCATCTTGGCATCCGCATTAGCGTTCCTGCCGAGCATCAGTACTATTCACTCAGTGGGGTGGTGTTACTCATCTAATGGAAGAGGCGTGAACAGCCACCCACCCAAATCATAGGCCATCACCGCAACAATCGCTCGCTCGACCCTGAGGCATGACTCATCACTCTTACATCATCATGAAACAGCCTCACTTCGGTCTTGCTGTAATTTACATATTTACAGCGGGGAAAAGAAGTATTTGACACATCAGCATTTTTATCAGTAAGGGGATTTCTAAGTGGGCTATTGACACAAAATTTCCACCAGATGTAGCCATCAAGCCAAATATTGAATTCATACAAAGAAATCAGAACATTTAAGTATACAAGTTCAGTCATAATAAATAAAGTGAAATGACACAGGGAATAAGTATTGAACACAATTTATTTAATACTTTGTAGAAAAGCCTTTGTTGGTGATTGGAGCTTCTAGACACCTCTTGTATGGAGAGACCAGTCGTCTGCATTGCTCAGGAGTGATTCTGGCCCATTCTTCCACACAAATGGTCTTTAAAACTTGAAGGTTCCTTGGGCCTCTTTTATGAACTTTTATCTTCAGTTCTCTCCATAGATTTTCTATAGGAATTACGTCAGGTGATTGACTGGGCCATTCAAGCAGCTTGATTTTCTTTCTTTGAAACCACTTCATTGTATCCTTGGCCTTGTGTTTGGGATCATTGTCTTGCTAAAAATGTCCATCCTCTTTTCATTTTCAGCCATCTGGCAGATGGCAGCAGATTTTTAACCAGAAAGTCCTGGTAGATTTCCCCATTCATCCTGCCTTCAATAATATGAAGTCTGCCAGTACCCCTTGCTGAAAAGCAGCCCCAAACCATGATGCTTCTAGCTCCAAACTTAACTGTTGGTATGGTGTTCTTGGGGTGGTGGGCAGTGCCATTTCTTCTCCAAACATGGTGTGTAGAATGACATTCAAAAAGTTCAATTTTGCTTTCATCTGACCATACTAGTCTCCCAATAATCCACAGGCTTCTCCAAATGCTCTTTGGCAAACTTTAACCAAGCCTCAACATGCTTTTTGTTCAGCAAGGGAGTCTTGCGTGGTGAGCATGCATGGATGCCATGGCGGTTCAGTGCATTGCTTATAGTTTTATTTGAAACAACAGTACCTGCTGATGCAAGGTCTTCCTGAAGTTCTGCCCGAGTGGTTCTTGGCTCTTGGAGGACTCTCCTGATTATTCTTTGGGTCCTCGGACAGGGATTTTACATGGAGCACCTGATCGTTGCCGGTTTATGGTGAACTGATGCTCTTTCCATTTCCGGATAATGGCCTCCACAGTGCTCACAGGAACATTCAGCATTCTGGAAATGCACCTATAACCATTCCCATCGAAATGCACCTATAACCATTCCCATCGAAATGCTTTTCAAAGATAAGATTACGAAGATCTACAGAGAATTCTTTGCTTTTACCCATCATGAAGTCTTTCCTGTGTGCCTCCTAGGTAATGAGAAGCCTTTATAGGCCATCAATTAGGACTAAAGCAGCTGATATCAATTAGTACTGATAGGGGACAGGGTTTCTCTCTCAATACTGACAGATTTTAGGTGATCTCCTGGCTTTCTATGCCATTTTGCACCTTGTTACCTTCATGTGTTCAATACTTATTCCCAGTGTCATTTCACTTTATTTATTATGACTGAACTTGTATACTTAAATGTTCTGATTTCTTTGTATGAATTCAATATTTGGCTTGATGGCTACATCTGGTGGAAATTTTGTGTCAAAAGCCCACTTAGAAATCCCCTTACTGATAAAAATGCTAACGTGTCAAATACTTATTTTCCCCGCTGTAAATGTGTCCCGGACACATTTAGAGACAAGATTATTTTACAAGATGTCATACGAGGCAAAATTCGCATAATATAAACATGTAATCTATACTTGCTTACATTATCTCTTAATGGAAACATGCAGGAGCTAAATCATATGAAATATATAGAAAGACTATACTAAAAACAACCTAGATTATTCATAAAAATTATAAAATTGACTGGCTAGTCCAAACTATTATTGAATGTTGCAATCAGTAACTTTCGCATCTATATCCCCATCTGTGTTTGAAACATAAATTTGCAGGTTACTTCAAGTGCTTGTCTTTACACAGGTTAGACTGTTAAAATGGTTTTGCATTTAGTTGTGTCAATGTTATGTTTTATGTTAATGAACAAATTCAGAAACTTCAAGATGTGTCAACATAAATAAATTACACTGAAATTATACACAAAACCAGTGTACACTGTCAAAAAATCCCTTGAATTTTTTTTATATTTTTCTGGTATTCCACTGTAAAAATTCTGGTAATACAAAAACTCTGGCAGCTGAGGTGCCAGAAAAATACCATAAAATAAAAAATAAATAAAAAAAATAACATTTACTTTTTAGAAATTTGCAGTCTTTTTCTGTGATTTGACGATTCAAGTTTTATTTAAAAAATCTGTGGTAAAGTCTGTAAAAAGAAATTCTTTTTAAATGATCAAATTGGCATTTCCTGTGAAATCGAAGAGCTTATACATTTATTTTTCTTTCACCTTTTTTAAGGGTCATATAAAAGAAAGTTTTCATCTTTAACCGTGTTGCAAATAAACCGGTGCTTAAAAATGTTTACCGTATTACGTATCTTAATACACTCTTAATAAGAATATATAGAGCTAGTAAATCCCCTGCAGTCTGTGTGCCAATTATATATAAAAGAAATTGTGTTTTAATGTTAGTCTGTTGGACTAAAGTACTAATCTGAACCACTGCTGTGATTATTAATGAAAAACCATCCAGTGCGCACACATGTAGAGACCGAAAATAAGAATTCCTAAAGAGAAAACATGAAGAAGCACAAAATAGGAAGGTATTGGTTCTTACGGAACACAGGAATAAAATCATCTTGCAGTGGTATTTTCTACTTCATGCTCAAAAAAAGTGTAGCTGGAGGTGTTAAACTCAGCCTACTTGTTACGCTGATTAACAGAAGTATGCAGAAGCAAATCAAACATAAGGCAAGAATAATTAACAGCGTGTGGTAAATAGAATTCTTTCTTAGTGTGGGATGCACCTCGACAAAGAATGCTTCCCCAGCACTCCCAGCCCTTATCAGCTGTCAGCAGTGTGTATGTGTTTTCAAAATGTAGGAATTATTTAGGGAATTGGAGGAAAATCAAATAGTTGTCAAATTGAAGGTATGTGAAAGCATGCAGAAGTTATGAATCATAAATCCATTACGAAAGCAAGTCAGAGCGAGTGCGCGATTGAAAGTCATCAATATTAAAGGGCATGAAATAAATCAATCCATCATGACCAACGCCCCACCCACCCTACCTGCACAGCCATCATCCCCACAAACACATGCAAAAGATTATCTCCTACTGTGTACCATTACAAACATGACAGATACTTTGACACTGCATAGACCCACCCATACTTCTTCTGTCCCTTATAACCATCAGCTTCTCTCGTTTTTTTTTTTAATTGCCATTCTTCTATTTACATTTCTACATGTCCCTTCATGTAGGCTAATACGTTCCATTATTTTCGTATTAGCAGATAGCGGGGCTATCTGTTTATCTGAGAAAACAATGATATTCTGTAATTAAGTTGGGCGACGTCACCGTTAGGAACCTCTCATATTATTGTCCTCTTCACCTTTTTTTCCAAGTTATTATTTCTCCACATGCACCCAGGAATCATTTATTCATCTCATTTTGTTAACAAGCCACTTTGCCGTTCTTGTCCACCCTCTCCAGTTCCTCTCTTCTTTTTCAACTGAAGCTCATTTTATTCTTTGGATCATTTATTCTTTCCACAGAGCAGCGTGGTCATCATTAATGAGTCATTTAGCTGTCTAAACACGGCCATTCAATCACTCTTGCTGATATTATTCACCTCGCCGGCTAAATTTAATGAATATGCATGGAGTCCTAGTGTTAGAGACTCTTCAAAGGTTTCAAGCTTCAGCAACCAGTGATACGAGCGGCAAGACTCACTTTAATACTAGAAGACTCTAATCTGCAGTCTTACCGACCTGCACGTTGCTCAGACAGACAGTGTTTTTTTTGTGTAGCAGAGTCAAATCCATTTAGGCTCGACTGTGAACAGGGGAGAAATAAGAAATCGTTTTTTTATAAATCACATCCATTTGTTAAATTCCAATTTGTTTTTAATGCATCACAGTCTCAATGGTCGGCTAAGATTTCAAGTAGCTTTTTCACCATTCGAGACGGGGTGTGGGTGTTATGCCGTGTAAAGTGTGAAATAATGTGCTGAATTGTGTGCTAAAATATACTCCATAGGAGTCCATACACTCTTTCCGCACAGCTTACTCACAGTTTTTGTATGAGAAAGCTTCATGGCTTATTGTGCTTGCTTTTTAAAGCATCTTGATGTATAAACTGGATGAACAAATGGATAAGATTTCATCACTTAGTAAACTGCAGTGTTAGTACTCATCAGTATATCTTCACTTACACAATTGCATTTGAGTGCAATGTAAACAAAGCTTTAGAGTCAGACGTAAGAGACTACGCAAGTCATGAGCAAATCTCATGGCCTTGCCAAGTCTTGAGTCAAACCTCAAGTCATAAATCCGAAATGCACGTCATACATGACAAAGCTATTCAGTTGCTCACTTTAAAGGGATTGTTCACCCAAAAATGAAAATTCTATCATCATTTATTCACCTTACTAACCTAACCTTATTTAAACCTAGAATACAAAATAGATATAAAAATAAAAAATCTATCATCATTTAACCACCCTTATGTTATTCAAAGCCTGTAGGGTTTGACTCTTTCTTCAATGGAACACAAAACACAATGTTTGGTTAACAAAACTTAACTTTGAGAAAGTCATACAGACTTGGTAATACAATACATGAGTAAATGATGAACCTATTTTTTTGGGTGAACGATTTCCCTGTAAGCTTTCAGGTCAAAATAATTCTCTTTATTTAATCAAACAAGTCAAACTGTTTACAGGAAATACAGTAAACCTGTACTATCACAAGTTGGCGGGACTGGTTAACTGGTTAGTTTAAGTATTAGTGGTAAGTATGAAACTTATTCGATTCTTAGCTGTAGTCAGAATCTCATGGTTGTTGGTGAATTGATGTTTCCTCCAGTAAGTCTATAAATATTAAGAAAGGAACAATAGTGTGATGTGACAAAACGGCACTTTTGCAGAGGAAGCGAAACATTGCCACATGATCACTTATCATGTGAATTGGGTTGTGCAACACCTTAGAAGTGTCTCAGAGAAAAAAAACATCATCCTTAAAATGCTGAAGGGGACAAACCAGCTTCATGCATTATTCAGTGAACATGATTCAGTGTTTTCATCCTCTTTTCCAATGTTAAAGGACAACATTAATACAAAACCAGCCATTTACATGCCATCACACAGTTATAAGGGGGCATTGCACAGTGAATAAAATATCATTATAAAATGGCATTATTTTCTTTTCAAGTATTTTCTTTTCATGCTTTACAGTATGCACATTTCAATGACCTATGATGCTTGCATCCCCTATATATTTTCATATATACAGTATTATGTAACATTATTCCCAGACCTCCTGTCAACCTTTTCATCAGTTCCTTGATTTATTTCATTCCCACATCCCATCTGTTCTTCAAACTCTTTGCTGTATGGAAGGCAGCTCTCTACTCTTCACAAAAACAATTTTGCATCATACTTTCCCCCTCCAAACTATTTGATAATATGATTTATCCTGTTCAAGATGCTGCTGCATCATGGCTTCACATCAGATGATACGAAAAACCTGTATTAGGCCTACAGTTCCATTGAGTGCTTGAGCGAAGACCAGCAAATATAAACTAATGGAACGTCTCAGAACGGCAGAAATGCCGTTTCCAGCTAGGGTCCGATTTTTATATGATTTTCTTGATGAAAGAGCCCTTTAGCTGCACTTAAGCTGCTAAGATTGTGCTGTACAAGCACTGCACAAACTAATTCCATTTCAGTCCATTTAGTCCATTCTACCCTACACAGATCTCCCATTGAGCTGTTTAGTGTTCGTATTTGATCAGACTTTACAGTTACCGCCCATAAAGGTTGTGCAAAGGATTATTCTTAGATTTTTGAGGCACATTTAAGAACGCTGATGATGAGAAAAGGTTACCACGAGGTTATCTATGGAGGACAGGGCTTTTTGCCTAAAGCACTTTAAAGATAATATTTTAGCAACTGACAAGCAATCAGCAAGTTATGGTTCATGGTTAAGCATTCTGCTCAATGAAAGGGGGGCAACAGTTTAATACGTATCACCTAAACTTAATAGATGTAAACACAGAAATTTCCGCTCGGATTTACCATTGAGCTTGACTTGAGTCCAGCCGATGGGACCCACCCTTTAGGGGGCCCTACCTGCTTTCGTTCATTTCATCTTTTTAGTTCAATTAAAGTTTGTTCATTGGTCTAGCACTATTCAATAGCACTGCGTTATCAGAGCTGTTGAAAAACAGAGCTGCGACTCTTGAACTCGCTGCCGTGGGGTCACATGGTTCATGGAGCGCTCAATTGTTTCAAACAACCTATTTGAAAGGATTTTAGTGGGGCAGACAACAGTAACTTTACATTCACATACATTTTGCTTAATATATTAAGATAAAATTTTGTACAATGATTACCTTGACTACATTTATTGCAGCGTTTATCTGGGGAGTATTATGAATATAAGATTTATGAATATTTATGAAAGAAAGTCTATGAATATAAGATAATGTCCACCAATTCGTTTATGAATGGGCTTCAGTGCAGTGTTTGGAAGAGGGTATGCAATGATGTCACTTTCTCACGTGAACATGCTACAACACGCCCTGGGCCACGCTCATTTATGGCAAAACACCCAGCAAAATAGCTGAGGAGAATAGGAGAAACAAAGAATTATGCTGCCTTCACATGCTCGCGGAAATTTGATAATTCTAACTTCTGATGTCATGATTCCGAGCTGGTTGTGGTCAGGTGCTTTGTTTAAATTTAATATGGTAAGTCAGCTTGGGACTATTCTGGAATATTGGTGAAATACATACTATTTTGGAAGCGAATGAAACATATGCATCAAATGGTTATTCATACTGTATATGTATATATTTGCTAATTTAACGACAAGACAAGGCAATGAAGCTGTTGCGGAAAAACGAACAAATCATATCTGTCACGGAAGAAATCCTTCTTCCATCCGCCATGTTGATTGTGTAAGGCCTGCACATCTTGGGAACTCGGGTATTCCTCTAATTGGAATTATTAATTTTCCATTGTTTCTATGGAGGTCTTTGAGAGTGTCGTAACTCTGTTTTTCAACGGCTCTGTGCCTTATATAAGGAATTATGTCATTTAATTGGTTAAACTATTGGTCAGTAATGTTGGTGTTTCCTCAAATGACAATTAACAAGTTGTACTGACAGTTACGCCCATTTTGCTTGCGTATACATTTGGGGGGTCTTAGTCAAATCATAACACAAACTGACGTAGATTTGTGGGGTTGTGGTTACACAAGGTGTTTCAGGCAGGTCTGGACGAGCATTCGCTTTTAGATCGAATGCATCTTTTGTTCCGAAACTTACATTTTTGCAATTTTACGTCTCTAATACATGCATGTGAAACTTATAACACACCAAAGACACAGAAAAACACGCATTCGTGCCATATGACCCCTTTAAATAAGTAAAGCTGTAGAGGATTTCTTCAAGGCATGTGTCTATACGCAGGATGAGCAGGGTATTGGATTGAGAGCGTGTCCAATTGACCTATATCTAATGAGTTCATTAAATATGTCTTAAGTAGATTAGGAAGTAATGTCACAAAGTATCAAAGTAAGACCTGTTGATTAAACCATTATTGGATTGATGAAACTGACCCTCTTCATCTTTGGGAAGCCGAACACATTAAAATTAATTTTAATGAAAGGTGAAGCATAGTGCATTGTGTAAAATGCTTACAGCAAATAATTCCTTCAGTGCTGATAAACCAAATACTGTGAAATAAAAATCTTAAACAAACCACATTAACCATTATATGTTTCTTTTACATTCCAACAGCTATGCCAGTCATGGCCTGCAAATACTCACTGTACCATGTACACAAATGATGTGCATGATTTTACATTTGCTCTGGCAGGTGCACATTAAAAGTAGCTGAACAGTGCCATCTGTGGGTCAATAGGACGCACTACAAGGCTGCCCTTTGTCTCTATATATATACTGAAATAAAACAAGTTTCTTTTCATAATAATTTCTGCTGAATTGCAGCTTTTCAGAATTTCAGATCATATTTCTTTATCAATCATTTAAAAATGGACAAAAAAGTTCACTGAAATTGTTGCTGTAAGCTGTAGCTTTGGTACCACTTTGATTTTAATGAAAGGGGTCATATGACACGGCTAAAACGAATATTATTGTTTGTTTTATGTGTAATGCAGTGTCTATACACGATGTAAGGTTAAAAAATGCTGTATTTTCCAAATACTGTGCATGTTTTTATCTCCGCTTTGCCTCACCTCTCTGAAATGCACAGATTTTTTACAAAACTCATCGCTCTGAAGAGCTACTCTGGTTACACGAGGCGTTTCAGTCAGGTCTGGGTGAGCATTCATCTTTTAGATAGAATGCATCTTTTGTTCAGACACTTTCATTTTTGCTATTTTCGTGTCTAATACATGCACGGGCAACTTATAACACACCAAAGACACAGAAAAACACATGACCCCTCTAATGAAGGCATCAAGTTGGTTGGTTAACTTTCGTGTAGGAACAATAAGTCAGCCAAATTGACAACAAATGCGACAGTATGATTAAATAACCAACTATGAATATATAGAATGTTGCATAAAAAATAAAGGGCTTGATGTTTATCATCATGATGCATACTGTATCAGAAATTGAACTTATGCATTTTAAGATAATTTCCAATTTTTTTTATAACTTTTACATAAAAGGGATAGGCCACCCAAAAATAAAATTTCTGTGATGATTTTGTTAATTTCTTTGTTCTGTTCAACATAAAGAAATATATTTGAAAAATGTTAGCAACTGAGTATTCTGGGGCATCATTGACTACCATAGCAGGAAAATTGTCTATATATTTTCAGTTGAACATAAAAGAACATGAACAAAAGAACTGTTTTGAGGAATTTAGGCAAGGAAGAAGTTATGGAGCACCGTTGACTACCATTTCATTTTTCCTACTTTGGTAGAATTGTTCAGTTGAGTTGATCAAAACAATGTAGCCTCTGTCCTCGGATATGTGAGAGAAGTAGGCTTAATGTCAAATGAAACAAAATATTCCAAGGACCTAACATGCTGAAGCGTAAACGACCTAAATTGGCCTCAGAATATGAGAAATATTTTTATGCTTACAGAAGCGCGTTGAGTAGTCACTTTTTTGCCACGTTGATGCCATAAAACTCCAGAAATATTACGTACTATACAGTACATATGTGAGGGAACACTTAGGAATTAATATATTGCATTTAAAACAATTGTGCCCTGGTTTTATGGGTACATTTTTTGAAATTGAGATTTATACATAATCTGACAGCTGAATAAATAAGATTTAAATTGATGTATGAGTTGTTAGAATAGGACAATATCTGACTGAGATACAACTGTTTAAAACTCTGTAATCTAAATATGGAGAAAATTGCCTTTGAAGTTAATAATCAGAGACACTGTGGCAGGCCATCCACTCACAAAAATAAAGTTTTTATATACACTCACCTAAAGGATTATTAGGAACACCTGTTCAATTTATCATTAATTCAATCATGGTGGTGGTGTAATGGTTTGGGGGAGGTTTTCTTGGCACACTTTAGGCCCCTTAGTGCCAATTGGGCATCGTTTAATGCCACGGCCTACCTGAGCATTGTTTCTGACCATATCCATCCCTTTATGACCACCATGTACACATCCGCTGATGGCTACTTCCAGCAGGATAATGCACCATGTCACAAAGCTCGAATCATTTCAAATTGGTTTCTTGAACATGACAATGAGTTCACTGTACTAAAATGGCCCCCACAGTCACCAGATCTCAACCCAATAGAGCATCTTTGGGTTGTGGTGGAACGGGAGACTCGTGCATCCCACAAATCTCCATAAACTGCAAGATCCTATCAATATGGGCCAACATCTCTAAAGAATGCTTTCAGCACCTTGAATCAATGCCACGTTCTGAAGGCGAAAGGGGGTCAAACACAGTATTAGTATGGTGTTCCTAATAATCCTTTAGGTGAATGTATTAAGGGTAGGACTTACAAAATATCTTCATGGAACATGATCTTTACTTAATATACAAATGATTTTTGGCATAAAAGAAAAATCGTTAATTTTGACCCATACAATGTATTTTTGTCTTTTGCTAAAAATGTCCCCGTGCAACTTAAAACTGGTTTTGTACAATTAGTCAAGACCTTAGCACAGATAACAGAATTCAAATAACATGCTTCTACTTCATAAACGGTTTCATCAGACGTATGTGCCTGATCCATAGTTAATTTCCGGTCTGCTTTTACTTATATGAATGTATATTTAATTTATCATTGACATCGATGTTTTATTGTATATAAAAAACTGCTAGCGGTTTGCTAACTTCACCCAGGCTATGAGTAAATCATGACGTATGCTGTAAGGAGGTGATGGGCGGGCTGTTTGTACCTACCCGCACACCAAAGTTACAAGTGTGATTTCAACTGATACAGGGTATGCTTAGGTAGCAGCGGCAGTACATTTTGTCCAGTTAAAAGTTGTCCTCCCATTTTAAGGTTGAAAAACTCTGTAGCGTTGCCTTAAATATTTGACCTTAAATCATTCAACCTGAAAAAACAACAACTCAACAGTTGAATCTTTGTAGTGGTTTACATTAATGTTTTATTGTATACTATTATATTAAATTACATTAAAACTACTCAACAGTTGATTCCCTGCAGATGTACCGGACGGAAGTTTTTTTGCAACATAACGTTTGTTTACGTTGGTGTTATAACCGTCTATAAAGGAGTGTTTAAACTGTATACATTATTGAATGAATAATTCTAACCAACATTAACCACTTTGTGTAGCACAACCTTTGTAAACACTAGAAGAAAATGCTTGAACTGTAAAAACAACTGGCATAAAATCTATTTTGATTGTATTGTTATGTCTTTTTAATCTCATAAAAATGTATTGTGTTGTGATTTTTTAAATATCAAAATTTCTAGTAGAGGCCAGAAGAAACATCTATTCTAGTTCACATAAATGGACGCATAGAAAAAAAATCTGAAAAGAATCTCTAGAAGTGTTATGATAGAATAAAACAAAGGTTGATTGCAATAAATAGTTTATTTTGCCCAGAGAAATAGACCAAAATACATCTACAGTATATCAAATAATACATATACACACATTCTTCCTCTGTGACATATATACATACCCACATTTATTCACTGACATTTATTTCAACCTTAATTTCACGAGAAAATATCTAACACTGAAAATAGATGACATTTTTTATACTCAAAATATTTGAGTTTCTGAAGCACTCAGACCTCACTGAAAAAATACACATTCATATTGAATGATTAAGCCCAATGTAAACGCACACATGTGGGGAAACCTATTCACAACCCTGACTGATGAATCTTCTCAAAATGACCCTTTACTTATAATACACTGAGCTTTATACTGCACTTCATGAAGCAACTAAAATGCACAAACAGCCACTAAACCATGACTGTGACCAGGGTGTACATGATGTCACACTGGGAGACAAAATAAAGTCCTTTTTATTAAAGCACTTCATTGCAGTTAAGTGTGGTGTGTTCAAGAAGTAATTTCAACCTACAATCATTTATAAAAGAGTCGGTGAGATGCAGTTGGACAGCAGCAAGTTCCAGCAAACAACAGGCTGATCATCAACCTATCAAAGGTTAACTGTGCTTGAGTTGTGGAAAGTCTGAGTGTAAACCTTCAATAAATTAGGAATCGCAACTGGGTTTGTAAAGGATTGGCAGGGAAATCATGAACGGTCTGGAGTTTAGAAAGAATGAGACAGTCATGTCAAGTTGGGGGATATCACTGAGGCATCCTCATAACTTCCCTCCATCCGGAGAAGAAAAACGTGATTCCACATTGAACCACTAGGGGGCAATGTTGTCTTTATTATTATCATTTCAGGGTGGATCAATACTTTCAGTTTGAAACTGAGGCAGATAAAGTGGAATACTGTGAGATGCAGTATTAGAATCAATGCTTGTGTAATTGTTGGCCTCCGATTGGGGCTTAGTATCCGTCTTCATAACAAATTCCACTTTGCAAAGCTGGGATTCTTCATTCTCATCCTGTTCATCCTGTGCTTCCTCGCTCTCTGATTCATCATCGTTCTCCTCATCCTCTTCCTTTTCATTCACCGCCAGGTAGCAGAGGTCTTTTCCACCACCTGTGCTTTCCGAAGCTTCATATTCTGAGGTTTCCGAGAGCTCTTCAACAGAATTGTATAAACTGGAATGGCGAGGATTGCCGCTGTCCAAGCAAACAGGGTTCTCCAGGTCCCAGAGTCCTCCGGGGAAGGAACCGGAAATGTCCGAGTTGTTGGCAGAGAAGTTGCCTTCGTCGCTGGAACTGCTCAGACTCTCCTGCTGCTTTCGAAGGAGGCCAGGCGGATCAGAGAGAAGAATGGCGGAGTACATCACTGAGGACTGACCTGATGTTTCTGGTGTAGCGGAAGCCGACGCCTCCAGAGATAACGGTTCTGAAGAGTCTCCCAGAAGAGGAGAGCCGGTTGACGTTCGTTCGATGTTGACAGAATTCTTGTCTTTTCCACATTCAAGGGCTTGAGGTTTATCAAAGACCTCCATTTCACAGATCCTCTCAGAGACCAGCAGCAGAGGACAGGCAGTGAGACCTTCTGGGTGAGGGAACAGGTTTTCCATGGTTTCAATCTGCAGAGAGATGAAGGACAGATATGTTTAGAATCTAATCATCAGATAGCTTGATTGATTTTATGCAGAAATTCGTTTCAAAATATCGTCAACAAATCATGGAGGATCAACATATAAATTGTAGTCGATGTATGGTTTCTTTATTTCTGTTACATATTGTTTTTCTATTTATTAACAAATATGTGTAAGTATAACCCATAATCCCCAATCCGCTGTGGTCTGGTTTTATGCCATATCCTTTTGTTCAATAAATACCTTAAAAGTTTAGTTTTTCGTAAATTTTGTGCCATTCTTTTGTCACCTGATGCACACAAACCAAATCATGCAGATGCCAACACTGCTGCCTGAAAGCCACTCATTCATTTAATACATCATGAAACTAAACATATAAAAACAATCTCGGCCCTATGGCACACTTCACTCTTTACCAAGAAAAACATCATTGTGTTGAACACTGAACACGGATAATCCTGCAAAAACAGATTTGAACTGATTTATATACTGACCTGCCTAAAATCCATTCCTTTTGCCCATGAGCAGTTGTAGGGGTTTGGGATGTCCTTCCACATTAGTTTCTTCATACTGTAAATGACATAAATTATGAGATTAATAACTTTGGAAATGTCCTTTCTTAATAACCCAAAACATCTTTTGAACATTATTATAGTACATGTCCTGTAACTACAAAACATCATGTTGTCCATTGAGCTGTTTCTTTACAAAGTGAGTAACTCACAATATCATTAAGCACATTACATATTTGGGATTTTAGGTACTCGACATTGGATTTATCTAATCATAAAGCATTGGCATAATAGCTCTTATTCCACCATTATGGCTGAGAGCTTCCTGTTGCACTCGTGTATTCGACCAGCCTTTTGTTAGCAGCAGAAATTGAACAAGTTCACACTGGATTTAAGCAGAATAGGTGACGCTAAATGAATAAATAAAAAAATTCTGCATTTTGAAAGCTAAGTGAACAAAAGAGCTGCAAAAAATACAAATGCATAGCAGCCGCACCTTAGATGTGTCACATTGCTTAAGTATTATCAGCTATTCAATCGGTACATTCGTTATAACAGGAACATCTTGCGAAATACCCGCCCTTGAGCAAACTTCCTACCGGAGAATTATTGAGAATTACTGCATTTGTGATTTATGTACAATGTATTACATTCCTTGGCACAATATGAACTCCTTTTTTATACCTTTACAAAATCAGTGCCTATTGTAGTTTTCAACTAAATTTATGACGTCTTTGTTTGAAAACACTTTCTCTTTTTATATTTTTACCTTATAGAATAAAAGACATTAAAACTGTACAGTAGCTACATTTTAACTGTGGGAATGATGTTGCATATAAATGCATCTAAAATAAACCAAAACTATGTTATATTTTAACATCTTCTAAATTTGCCAAATGGTTCTTGTGGCATTTTTTTCATTCAGCTTCTTGAGGTCTCAACCTGGAAAGGTTTTTAATAGTATTGAAGGAGTTTCCAAACTATAACTATTACATCTGAGGCTACAATCCAAACTATAACTATAACGTTAATGTTGTAGGTCTTACTGGTTTTGTGACATCATAAGTGTGATGAAGAGCACTATTGAGAGGAACACAATGATCATAAGGAGCATGTAGGCAGCAGGGTCTCCTCTGGTGGCTGAATGACAAAACAAAATGAAAAATTGTTAAACTTCCATGATAATGATATGATGCATTTCATTGCGTAGGTAATTAATTTAAATTATATTTAAATCAATAAATAAATTACTGTTTTATAGTACACTATTAAAATACACAGTTCATTCCAAATGAAATGTAATTTAAGTATATAATGGCAAATTCTAGCATTTTAAGAGATCCATGTGAGTCGAACTAAATAACATCAGGTTCGTGGGTTGTAATGCCTTGTGTAAACAATAAAGATGACTGCAAACGTCTCTCTGCCCACCTGTGCATTGTACCGACTCCCCCTCACCATCCACAAACACCGGATACAAGGTGAACTTCTCAGAACCATAAAACCGTCCTGAAAGTTAAAAAAAAAACTAAAAACTGTCAGAGATCATTTAAAATGATCATACGATTACTTTGTTTCATATTTTTGCATTCTAGAAACCTACGGCAAAGACAGAGATCTCTCGCGTTGGGCTTAACTCTGACCCACTGTGTTCTCTCAGTTGAGGACCTGTTTTGTTCAGGGCCTTTGTTCAGGTCCAACCATTCGATGACAAATGACTGAGGCATGGGTTGATCAGATAATAATGTCCAGGATAGATGCACGCAGCTAGCGTTAGCCGCCGCGCTGAATGACCGCACAGAACGTCCTATGAAGCAAAAATAACTCAGAATTAGCTCAGAAGAGAATGTCAGGGTGTTCTTTTATATTTTGTTTTATATGTATTTATGTAAAAAAATCTTCTTTATTGTAAAAGGCATATGCTATTCTGGGAATAAAAAGTATGTTCTCTAGCAATATAACACAAAGCCTCCAACAAAGCAATGAATGAGCAAAATAAGGTCTGGGAACATGAAAACAAAGGATGGCATCAACAGAAAAGGAGCTGAAATATTTCAGATACATTAAATGAAATTGCTCAAAATGAGTCCAAAATGAGCAAATTTTGTAATCATTTATTCAACCATACGTGGCTCAAACTCTGTATATTACTGTGAACCACAAAAGAAGATATTTTGAGAAAAATATGGTTTTGAGTCCATCCAATGGAAGTCAATGCGGGCCAGTATTGTTCAGTTACTGACGTTCTTCAAAATATCTTCAGTCATAAGAGAGTCAGTCATACAGGTTTGGAATGAGGAAATTATGAAATCATTTTCATGTTTGGTTGAATTATCCCTTTAAGATGATTTATTGTTAGGCATTTTTCTACAATAGAACACCTAATGTGACTAAAGTCATGTTGCATACAAATGATGTCTCTAAAAGGAATCTTCAATTTTCCCACATGCCAGGTGTGAGGAAAGATTTTGTCTGAACATTTAGAAATCCTTCAATTGCCTCAGGCTAAATGCCAGGGAAATTCATGTGATGTTACAAGAAGTCTTTTCAGGGCATGTCATCTCACGTTTGGGTTGATGCAACAGTGTGATGTTCCTATTCCATGTAGAGACGCCCAATGAGTTGCGAGACAAGACGGAAACCGTGTGCGTTTCCCGCCTCCACAGGAACGAGTAAAATGGAACCAGAGATGTTTCGTTTGACCAAACAACCCCTCCTGCAGTGTGATGTACGATCACGAGTCCCTCCACACAACTGTTTGGATCTCCTGCCGCGACCGGCTGCAAAACAGATGACCAAACCTTCATAAATCAAACTCAGCATAAATCACAGTAATTCATGAACACTGTTAGTGAGAAAACATATTATCTGTTCTAATGACCAACCAAGATCAATGTGACATTTGACAAATTCCTCACGGGATCCTCTTGAATGATGCGCCAGAAGTCGGGTCCCTTTTCTGGTGCTAAAATGATACCACATAAAAGTCATGATGTTATTTTGCTCAACCACTCTTCCACTAAAAGTGTGTAATTTTTGGAGGATCTATTGACAGAAATGCACTATAATATACATAACTAAGTATAAAAGCCTTACATAATGAATTGATATGTTTTTATTACTTTAGAATGATCTATTTCTATCTACTTTGTCATGTTGTTTCTACAATAGCCCTTAACGGAAAAACTGTTTTGTATATACGTTATCTCACTAGGCAAAGAAAGTGAAAACGTGATGACATCTTGGTCCTGTGAGAGCCACCGTAGTGCTTCGAAAGGGAGGGGTGAGAGGTGGAGGGAAACGTTGGTTGCAATTCGCAACCTCACCACTAGATGGCACTTAAAGTTTCCACAGTGCTCCTTTAAGCATGTTAAAGTTACACCATTGAAATGAAGAGATCTACAGAATATAGGATATGCCTCATTGTGTGACTGACAATTTTATTTTATGCAGACAATACAGAAAAATGCAAATGTCCGGAACTATATACATAAAGAGAAAATGGCATTTTAAAACTGTAATTTCCATTTATGAAATTATGAATATCTCTATGCCACTATTTAATCGAGGTGCACATCAATTTTATCAATACTGATACAATTTGGACATTGAGTGACAGATAAAGTGACAAGTTTACACAATGTATATACTGTATCTACAGCTCATTATCTACAATGGCCAACATTTCTTCAATCCTTTCTCAGCCAAGGAAAAAGGTGTGGCCCTATGCCCTATAACAACATACTTACAATAACAAACAAGAATGACTTTGATAACAGACTATATGCTAGAATACTGATGTCAACCCGCTCTCAACAGTTACTTCAGGAAAAAGTCTCAGCATTACTTCTGTACAAATGGACGCTCAGTCTGAAAGACAACTGTGCACCAATGTTAAGACAAAGACATTTATCAGTTCACATAGACTTTGAGATGCTGTGTTGTGGGCTATGTGTGGTGCATTTTGCAAATGTGACTTTCTATTATAGTTTGGATATATTACATTTTCCACTAAAGGAAAAACCAATTTATGTTTAAACCCATTTAAATGATTACAATCACACAGACAAATTAGACTACACCGTTGCGGTGAGAATTTATTCAGGGATTGAAGTAACTCAGAATTGTGGTGTTATTTTAATCAACTTTCAATAAATTCAACATCCTATTAAACATTTCATTTAGTCTTATGACAATTGCTCCTACAAATTACAAGTTTAGTTCTTGGGGAGAATATGCGAGTAATGTGTCAAAAGTTGTAAACTGTATTTAAGCAAAATATGCATTTTTTAAAAACAAGAAATAAAATCAAACATCTACATTCTGAGTAAATCGTTAAAAAAAAATGCCCTTTTGTGGCCATGTATGACTGTGCACCTGCTTATGACTCACACATACTGTACATATTTGTATTATAAGCATCAAACATTGGCAACTGTGAGGAAATCACAGGTGTTGTGTTTTGTTTTATGTAGCACAATGCTTTCTTAGAAAATCTGTGTTTTTTTAACACTCATGTCACATTGAGAAATAAAAGATTGTACCAAGATTAAGGTCCCACGCAAAGCCATAAAGCACAGCTGCATGTCATACAGGTAGACGTATCCAGACAAGGACGCCGTCTTTGCCTTACAACTAGTTAAAGCTTTAGTATTTGGACAAACACCACACTTAAAAAGCTCTAAATTAAGTTGCAATTGTTTAAAAAAAAAAAAAAAACCAAAACATTTGAAAAACCTGTATGTTGGGTGTATGTACATTTATAACTACAAGTAGGATTCTCTGCTATGGTGAACCTGAACACACGTGCAAAGTGTCAGTTGGTTAAATGTAGTTAAGGTAGAAAACATGTAGAAAGTCAAGTTATTTATAAGAAAAGATCCAGCATCATACGTTTGCCGATGAATAAGGAATGCTATGTTTACAATTCGCAGCCATTGAATTAAACATCAATTGTACAAAATTTAGCGGCATCTAGTGGTGAATTGCGAATTGCAACCAATGGCTCACTCCCCCTCCCTTTCGAACCACGACGGTGGCTGACACAGGACAAAGATATTTTCAAATTTTCGATTCTTTGCTAATTATTGCATTTATAAAACACATTCTGTAGAGCAGTTTGTCCGTTTAGGTGAATGTAGATAGAAATAGCTCATTCTAAGGTAATAAAAGCATAACATTTCATCATGTATGTCTTTATACACTTCGGAATACCGTTTATTATATGTTATATAATATTATATGTTTATTATATTGCATTTCTGTCAATAGATCTTCAAAAAAATTACATCCTGGACCTTTAAGACTGTTGGAATAACTAGGCTGGTTTATACTGGGTTTCAAAAGGTGTATACCTCTGTTCTTAAATAAATAGTACTCTTACCTTTCCTATTGTAAACAACCGAAGACTGACTCTTGCTCCAGTTGCTCCAGAATCCAGATCCATTCAGTCTTTTACAGCGAACCTCTACCTTATACTGAACGCATGATTCCTCAAGAAAAATCTCTACCTGCGATTCCAAGAATGGGCCGAAAACCTGAAAGAACATGCATCTGTGAAAGCCACTGAAAGCAGACGAGCACCCAGCACACCCATCTTGCCTCTAAGGAGATAATTACATTGTAAAAATAATAAAAAGTTGAAGGCCACATGAGTGCACAGTAAGCAGAAGATTTAACTAGGGTACATTTACCTTATCGTTTCAATCAGGGACAGAACAGAACTACACACGAAACATTTATACACAACATTTTATTCATTCGCCCTGGTATCATTGGCCACCTAAGACTCCAGCTTTCAAAATGTTCTTCCTACCTCCCAATGCATATTAGCCATCCCACGCAGTGCCGAGAAGCGCAGCTCGTACTGCATTTCGTATACTGGTAAAGGAGGCCGTCTCCACCTTACATTCAGGGTTTTATTGGGTAAAGTGATCGCTTCCAGGTCGGAGGGGGGAGATGGTTTTACTGAGTGAAAAATGGATGAGATTGTTATATACTGTAGCTATTGTTACAAAAACTCATATTAACAGTATAACAATCTACTGGTCTTTCATTTATAATATTTTATGAAATTTAAAGTGACGGTTTACCCAAAGATATAAATTCAGTCACACTTCAGTATAGGGGGCAATTCTCTCTATTAATAAACCATTAACTACAACTTTTTCTCCCAAAAACTCTTAATTTACTGTTTATTAATAGTTACCAAGGTGGTTGTTAGCTTTAAGTATTGGGTAGGACTAGGGGTGTAGAGTATGGTAAACTGCCAATATGCCAATAACGGGCATGCTAATAAACTAGTTAATAGTAAAATCGCTCCCTATTCTGAAGTGTTACCAAAAATTATTTTAGCATTTATTCATCCTCATTTTGTTCCAAACAGACTTTTTTCTTCTGGAAAAGACAAAAGAAGATATTTTGAGGAATCAGGTAACCAAACAACTTTGGACCCCGTTGACTTCTATTGTTTAGACACAACCACTGAGACATTTCTAAAAATATTTCCGTTTAGTTCAACAGATGACAAATGACATGAGGATAAATAAATGATGACAGAATCATTTCTGGTGAACTATAACTTTAATCTATGTATTACATATGAACATACTGAAACTCTTGGAACTCACCATAGTCAATGGGGGCAACATAGACAGGAAGTGACCTCACTTTGCCACGCCCTCCTTCCACCTCCAACCAGATTTTGTAGCAAGAGAAAAGGCTTAGGTTGCTTAAAGTGCACTCCCTGTGGTCTCCTGCTCCGTAAGGACATTCCTTAACCGGAGCGGATAATTCTTCAGCATCTTCATTGTTGTCCATCTTTAGTACGTCTTCACACATTGATTTATATTGTCTACAAAAATAAAACAGGAACATGACAATGCCCCCTAAAAAAACCCCAACAATCTGTAATAATAAATGAATGCAGTATAGAAGTACGCTAACCTGTACAGAAATCTGACCTCAGCCCAAGCGCTCTTATTCCATTCGCAGGTCATTGTGTCCACCTTTGAATTCTTGCTTTGGCAGGTAATATCTGCATTAAACATCCCTGAAAACAAACAGACACACCTTCAAATACTCATTGTGAACTAAGTACACGTTGTTTTTTTAAATAAAGTTGAGAATCTCAATGATGTTGTCTTAGCTTTTCAAACAACTGCTTGTTTTTCATAAACCACGACCCACCTTCAGTGTACATTTTGGCGTAGGCAATGGTGCACTTGAACCTCTCTCCCCATGGGTGGCAACACATCAAAGAGTCAAACCCTGGGCTGGTTGCCTGGAGCGTGACCGCGCTGACCCGCTCGTTGATGACCCTGTACTGGCTTTCCGGGATCTTCACCTGCCCGTTCAGCAGCCACACGGCTTTGCTGGCGCTCCAGCTGCGGTTGTGAAACACGGCGTACAAGGTCACATCTGAGTCAGGTGTCGTGAAGACCTCAGTGGGGATGTAACTCACTTTGAGAAGAAGATGAAGAGAGAGAGATACAAAGTGAAGGATTTTCAGTACACATACAAATGAATTCATCAGAATTCAGAACGGTCTCCGTGCAAGTTGGTGGATTTGGTCAAACATCTGTTTTTACCCTAAATTCAAAATAGCATTAATAAGATTCAAAAACATTATATACATATATATATATAGCATTATTGTTTTCGCATCTTCATGACAAATAAACTTATGTATGCACAATATGATTTCATGCATGTTTATTTTTTTTACAGGATTGTGCGATCTGTCCCACTTCAGGCTTGGTCCCTCATCAGAGGGAAAGATGTTTGTGTTGTTTTCTTAAGACTCTTATTTAGTTGCCATGGTAACTTTTCCCGTGGATTTTCACAATATGCTACAACCCAAAAGGTATATCATCTTAAAAAGGTCACAAGCACGTGCAAAACAACAGGTGCCAATATCGCATGAGAAAATCCAGACACAATCAAGCTAAAACATTAAGTAATATTCAGACATGTAAAGGTTAAAGTACAGTAATGACTGGCTGCTATACCTCCATAATATTCATCATAATTGAAATTCCTTTCAGCTTCTTCAACATTGCTCATGGGCATTGCTGTTGTGTGGGCAGTTAAAAGCCAGAGAAGACGATAGAATAAAGAAAGACCCACATGTCTTCAACAAAGCTAATAAAGAAAACTTGTGTCTTCATTCAGGGGACCAAAACACGTAGAGATTCTTATCACGGAAGGTGAGGTGAGGTGTCGAACATGAGTAATAATACAACCCACAGAAATAATATAATAATTTTGCTTTCCTGTGGCTCAGTGGTTAGAGCATGGCACTAGCAATGACAAGGTCAGTACGATCCCAAGGGATTGCACGTAGCCAGAAACAAAAAAATATATAATACAATGCAATGTAAGTCACCTTGGATAAAAGCGTCTGCCAAATGCATAAATGTAAATGTAATATGAATGTACAATTTAGTTCACGCAAAAATGAAAAATCTTTAAGGAATTGCTCACTCTCTAGTTGTTCCAAACCAACCAAAATTTCTTTGTTCTGAGAAAAACAGAGAAAGATATTTGGAAGAATGCTTTTAACCAATAAAGTTCATGTCCACCATTGACTTCTCTAGTAGGAAAAATAACAATGATGGTCAAAAGTTCCCCAGAATCTTTTGCTTTTCTTCAAAATGTTTTTCCTAACTACTATGGTAGTTAATGATGAACCAGAAATCTCAGTTGCTAACATTTTTCAACTATCTTTCTTTTTGTGTTAATCAGAACAAAGAAATGTATACAAGTTTGGAACAACTTGAGGGCGAGTTATTCATTTTTGTGTGAACTACTGCTTTAAAATGTGTAACAAAAAAATCCCAAATGTGTACTATGTGTGACAACAAAAAATTGAAAATAAATTGTTAATAATATACATATATATTAAAGTTATATTTGTAATATAAAATAGATATTCATCTTCTTTTTTCATTTTTTCCAATTTTTTGCTGTCACACCATAGGACAGCTACCCATATACTATTATTTTATTTTCAGGAAAAACGTTTAAAATAGCTAAGAGTCCCTTTATTCAGGAAAATGTGCACAAATAATTCTCAAAATCCTCCAGTGTACATCGGGATCAAATGTATACTTATAAGTATGCAAAAACATTCTATGATGGCCTGAGTTTTTTAGGCAGCAGTATATGTTGTACACTAAATGCTTTAGAAAAAACATCAAAAACTGACTTTAGCATTCCTTTTAATTCCAAACAGTTCAAAGGATCATGAATTATGGATGCATCTTTAAGAGAACATTTCAAATGATGTTTTGAGAGCATAGCAACAAGCCATAGTGCCGTACATTTACAGAACAGATTTGAATGTTAGACATGAATTATTTCTGTTCAAGTAGATCTTCCTAAAAGGCCAACAAACGAAATATAAAATATGGGCCCTCATTTGCATGAGGTTTTAATGTACACTAAAACCACAAACGTATTCTCAATGATGTTAGGGTAAATGTGCTGACCTGTACCTTCTATTGTTGACAACAGTAAAGCACCCTTTTATAAATGTCAACATTTGCATATATACTAATTTTGCAACCTCCATATCTTAGTAAAATTGGGAGGAAGTCATGTAGATCACAGAGTATTAATTTACTGTTTATAGCTCAAACACATGCAGCATAAGTGGAAGCCGTATTTAAGTTCAATCCTTCTGAACTACAGAATCCTTACCATCAAGTGTGAAATAGAAAGGTTGACTCCATTCACTCCAGGTGTCAAAGCTGTTTTGGCAACGCACTTGAACCATGTATCTGACCCCAGAATTTAGCTCATTCAAATGCACCCATGAACGACCTTTGATCTTCACCACCTAAAAGAGCAAAGGTTCATACTGAAAGACTAACTAAACACAGATACTAGAAAAAAGGAAGAACTACACTTTTATTTATTTATTTACAGAGTGTATACTAAACATACATTTCTTTAAAAAGTGTGGATGTAAGAATTTGGGGGAATGGTGTCAAATAATGCAACGATGGAGTTACAATAGACTGTTTCGGCTTATAGTGCATGTACAACAAAAAATGTAAAGGACAATTTACAATTAACCAGATGTTATAGAACGATAAAAATCCTGATATCACCCAGAAGAGGTTTATAATACAGTTAATCTCATGGATGCTATAAAATCAAACTAGTGCGGCTGACCTCCCATTGATGACGTGATGAGTTGGTTGAGTATCGGACCTCACAGCTGTCAGGTTGTGTGTAGCTCCATCTAAATATCACATCACCCTCAGTGGTCACATTGTAATACAGATTGACAGGTGGCTCTGGTGTTCCTGTGAAAGAGAGGAAATCACAAAATATAAATCCATTTGCAAACCATTGGCTCTCTTAAACCAGCCATATGCCACGGGATTGATGATTTAAAAATGTTTTGCATTAAATGTAAAAAATATGAATATTTTATTTACATGACATCTCATGTTATATTAGACGTTATTACTGTCCTTATTGACACGGTTTAAATAAGCTTAATATAAAAGGTCTGGGAAAAAGTGACTTTTCACTTAAGTCAGTAGAGTATATCGATATACGCTCGTATTAAATCTATTATTCCAAAAACAAATAACTGTTTTACAAATGAAAGGAAAAAATGATTGACAGTCACCAGTGACATACCTGTGGCACGTAAATACCAGGATAAAGCCATTGTCATGATTCCGCTATCATGTCATGTTTATTCTTATTCTTGCAGCGGAGTCATGACTAAGTCTAGGGTTTTGTGTGAGAAGGACATGGCATGGCTTAGATTTTGGCTGTCATGCGCCTTCTCGTGTCTCGTCTATGGCCCCGCCCCTCTCGTCTCCTCGTTAGCTTCCCTTGAGTGTTTTATTACCCACACCTGCCTATTGTAATTATCCTTTATTCGTCTCCCTATTTAATGCCCTTGTATTCTCTGTCCTGTGCTCGTTTGTTCTTGTACATAGTTGTAACTTTGCTCGTCTGAACTGCTGTACCCAGGATTTATTCCATACGCTGTGTCCCAGCGTTTCTGCTCCAGCACTCTGTTCCTGAGAGTTTTTGTTAGTTTGTTACCCTACGTGAGTTTTTCGTTCCTGTTTTGGCTGTCTTTGTTAATCCCCTGTATTTTACCCCATTGTGGGTTTTTGTTTTGTGTTTTATAAAGATATTTTGTTACCCCGTACCGCTGCCTGCATTTGGGTTCTTCTCTATCACCACACGTTTCGTGACAGCCATCTTATGTTATGCATTAAATATCTGTTATCTACATTTAATGTATTACTTCCAAACACATTATTCATTATTATTGTAGCACAAAATGTCCTGAAAAGCTATTGCATCATATAAATGCAATGTGATTTTTTTTATAATTGCATTCTATTAATACCAATCATAAAAGCAGTCTGTATATAAAAGCATTATCCCTCAAACCACTATCTCAGTGACTCTAACACACTATAAGCTCTTTAGTAAATTGCCCACATCTCTGCAATTAATACAAACAGCCTTAGCTTTCATTCATTTAATGATCAACTCATTTTCTTCCTTTCCAGCAAGCTCTCAATGTATTCAACAAAGAAGAAGAAACCAGTGTCAGGACCCCCTGTTCACTTTTAAATAAACGTACATTTCATTGGTTAAAATCTCCCATCATGTTATTTTAACCATACAACGGTGAAATTAAATTTTACTGCCTTGCAACCACTTGAGAGAGATGTGTTTCCATCAGGGCCAGATTTTGACGACAAAACAAACACATTTCTATAACGCTCATGCTTTTAACACTACAAATGTTCATACAGACAAAAATAAATATTGTCAGTATTTATGTTGACATGCAAAGGTTTGAGTTTGGGACCCTGTTGAAGATTCATTTGCAAAACTGTACAAAATCTAACCAACCAATAAAATGATAATATAACTTTTTGTCTTTATTTTTCTCATCCAGAATTCACAATGTACACATAAGTTTTTGTTATTTTTGGTACAAAGCTAAGCAAAGATAAAATGTCAGCAATCAAAAAGGCTGTAGAACATTTTGTCAAAAGGGAAAAGAGCTATACTCTATCTTTACAGCTTTAAAGTAAACATGTACAGGGGTGATAGCTCTTCCAGTATGTGGTAGAAATGAAAAGGCTGCTTTCATTTTGATAAAAGCTGATTCCAACGAATTCAAAATTCCCAGAACTGGACTCTAATTCACTTCCTCTTCAGTGACTAGAAGCTATGTAACAAATAACTCTAATTTTACAGAAAATATAAGAGATTAGAGAGATAGATGACAGACAGATCAAAAAAGAAATTCTTACGTAGATGATATGTGTTGATCTGCATCTTTGGTGACATTGCAGTAGTCCCATTCACAGATAAACTGATGGACAGTGACACAATTGAATCATTGCCATGAAGAGAAATGGAGCATGTGGCAGTATCTTCCCCAGCACATTGAGTAGTATGGTTTGTTTCATTTGAGAGCAAACCCATCTCAAACCTACAAGAAAGAAAACGTTGGTTTAGAACAGATGTGATCTTTGCTAGTTTGCATACCATTACTGCGATTCATAAGTACAATATACACATTTTCAAATCCATAAAAGATCTCATTACGCTCTTAATGATGCTGTCCTGGTTTTAATTATCCATGAGTTGAAGAAATGCAGTAATATTTGTACTTGAATTAAACGGTAAAAGTATAATCGTGAAAGGATAACAACTTAAAATAGTTATTTAGAACATCCTTGAAATGTCATCGGCGTGAACATAGAACCCATTCTCAAAGTTATAGTTCAAAGAAAAAATCTTTCATCATAACTTTCTTCCTTCTGCAGAACACAAAAGAAGATATTTTGAAGAAGTTGGTGACCAAGCAACCTCACCCTCCATTGTCTTCCATTGTATGGAAATACATATCTTCCGTCAGCACCTGACCGATCAGTTCTGACTGTTTTCTACTCTTTATTTTAAAATAAAATCAGCACTGTATCCGGTGGAAGGCTATATGAGACCAGTTTTATTGCATTTATGCTTTTTGTTGTCCTTGTATTCTAATTATCTCATTTGTAAGTTGCTTTGGAAAAAAACGTCTGCTAAATGTAAAATGGACACAAAACCACTGAGACATTTTGTGTTCCACAGAAAAAAGAGTCATATAAAGATAACACATTAGGATCAAAAAATATATGACAAAATTTATTTTCTCTAATTTGAGAGATCATCTAAAAAATGAAATTCTTTGATATTTGATTTACTGTATATTCACAGTTTCTATATTAATATATGTTACCCTGGACAACAAAAACAGTCTTATGGGTACATTTTTCGAAATTGAGATTTTTACATAATCTACAAACTGTATGAATAAGATTTTTATTGATGTATGAGTTGTTAGAATAGGACAATATGGCTGAGATACAACCGGTTAAAACTCAAGAATCTGAGAGTTCAAAAGAAATCTAAATATTGAGAAAATTGTCTTTAATATTGTTATCACGGGCACTGTTGCAGGCCATCCACTCACAAAAATCAAGTTTTATATATTTATGGTAGGAAATGTACAAAATATTTTAATGAAACATGATCTTTACTTAATATCCTAATGATTTTGCCATAAAAGAAAAATCGATAATTTTGACCCATACAATGTATTTTTGTCTTTTACTAAAAATGTTCCCGTGCTACTTAAGACTGGTTTTGTGATCCAGGGTCACGTATATGTAGTATGACCCCAATTATTATATTGAGCAGAATTTTAGGGACTGGCATCCTCTAGTCACCATTCATTACCCTTGTATGGAAAAGCACAGAATATAAAACCAACGCTGTTTGTCTACTCGTCTGTCTTCAGTCAAGCAAAGAAGAAAGTAGAAGTTAACGTCGAACAATTTCCTTATTTGTCTTTAATCTTAATCTGGACAGGTGAAAAGAAAGAGGAGACTTACACTAATTGTTGTGGGCTTGCGGCTGGGAGTGCTGCTCCGTGACCCTTTGCATAACAAATCAAATTTGCCCGTTCGCCTTCAAACAAGCACGAGATGTCCAAACATTTTCCTAAAAAGAGATTTAATTTTCTTTTTAGTCCCTTTATTAAATTAGCAATTACAAGCCATTCATTATCAAATTACTCCTGTCAATACACAGTCTGATTAAATGGTTTCCCAATAGTATGAAAGATACAAATGCAATCCACTGAATAAAGCGAAACACATAAAACACAAACATTCAGTCTGTTTTCGATCAAAGATTTAAGCACACACTACCATAAGATTCCAGTCAAGTAACCTAGGGAATATTTTCATCTTTGATCTTGAGAGCTTTATAAATGCTTTATCATGTTATGACTAAAGAAAATAAGCACGTACCTCTAAGAATTTGTATCGATTTCTTTTCTCTTTACCTCAATAGGATCGCAAACCAAACACATTTTAAATTTAATGCAATAAATGTAATCTGTTGAGTTCAAATACTGATCTGCGGCTTACAACAGAGAGGGCAACGTAATGAGAATTGATTAACATGAGAAATTCATTTACTGGTCCAGACATGTGAATACTTTTCTACAATCGCCCTAAATCCTTTTAAATTTTGCCGGTCTCATCTGGTTCACGTTAGGTTTGTCTGTCCAACTACCTAGACCATCTCTACTATGCACATACAAAAAACAAACCTTGAATTACATGAATTTTCATTTGTTTTAAGTACTTCGATGAATACGAAATATGAAATATTCATAAATATAAACAAGGCAATGGTAAAACAGACAATTTGCCTTTCCAACTAAGTTATACTGATAGAATACAATGAGTTCTGCAATACATTCTTGTGTCCCTGTAGCTTGAAGTTGTGCACTGCACTAGCGACGGTGAGCTCATGAGTTCAGTAGCAACCCAGTATCACACCGAAGTTTGTAACAGACACTCTGTTCACTCGAAAATGCGCGTCAGTGTCACGCTTTGCCTCCTCTAGGCGTAAACATGACATGGATGTATGAAGGTGGAGTCACGTTAGCCGAACGGGGCCATTTTTTCAATGTTTTTATGATTCCTGACGTGTAACGGGGTACATGGTATTTTGTGTAATTGTATTACTTTGTGTGCACACTTTAGACGCATTTAGTATGTAACCCGACCCAACCCCTACACCTTAACCTAAAAGATTGTTTATTAAAGCAATAATCCCCTAGAAGCGGTTACAGTGCATTTTATAACAGCTAAGGGTATTGTGCCCCTTACGTGAAGCGTAGTGCCTAAAACCCTGTAGCTGTTATAAAATGGACTGTAACTCACTGCTTTGCGTGGCTTATTGCTTTTATAAAAAACGGTTCCTATATATGCTTTAGAAAGGTTTCATAAAATAAAGTAAATAAAAAGTTATTTAGGTTATGTGGTGCGGTCAGCCGTTATATATCGGGGTATTTTATAACAGCTTAGAACTCCGTTTAGGCAATCAGAATCAAGGACCAGAACTGACTGTTTTATAATATAAAACAAAACACATAACAGGGGGATACAGCTACAGATGCTATTGATTCAAAAAGTGCAATTATTCCGAGCGTTCCGAGCCCAAAGATCCTCTTCTCTGTCCACCGTAAAACTGGTTGCGGTTTCTTACAATTTAAAAAATTACCATCTTCTATAGTGGAATGCCATTTGCTCTTGTGTGTCTCGTGACCGGTTGCGTCATTACTTTCGCTCACGTTATAAAATGGCATTGGCTGTCCAGGTCCCATTACATCACCAGCTAAACTGGAGTGTATATGGCCCTACACCACTGCTTGCGTTCCTTTCTATTCAATCCTGTGTATGATAGCGTATGACTATAAAAGACTTGGAATGCAATGCGACCTGTTCGTAATGTTTTTATACTGTTTTTGGTTTGTGTTTTAATAAATGCTGTGGCTGACTTTTATTTGCTTGTTGCGTGTTTAATAATCGTTGGAAGGTGGGTAGGAGTGTGTTAAAGTCCCCGTGAACCGGAAGTTGTGATCGTTTTTACTTCCATATTCTGACACATTTCCGGGTGAAAAGGAATTTCAAAGGAGAAAATGAGTGGGTGTGGCTTGCGATTTTCACTGCCAATTGATTGGATGTGTAAAAACAGATGATTTTGATAATAAACTGGCAGCAGACTGACAGTTAGAGGGGAGGAGTTAACGGATGCTCCGGTCAAGCCGTCTAATATCAATTCCATTTCAGCAAGGTGGTGCATTTTCAGATTTTAACTGAAGATTGTAAGGATACATGAATTTTAAAACGAAAATAACCCACATTGTGAGCCATTTACTATAAACGCTGCAATAGTTCATGAAATGTAATTTTTATTTTACTAGGACTTTAAGGGCTCTAAAACATTTATAATTTTATATATACAAGTACAACAAATACATATTTATAAAATTGTTTCAGTTTACAAGTGCAAAGAACTAAGCCATGTTCATGCCTAAAGGAGGCGAGGGTGACACTGACATCCATTTTCGAGCAGACCAGCGTGTCAATTACATGCTTATATGCGGCGTGATACTGGGTTATCAGTAGAAGTAACGTAGTGATAAATGTATCTTATAAATGTTGCTTTGAAAACAATTGTTTAACGTTAACGTTCTTCTTACTATTTCAGCTGACGAAAAACACTAGAATTTATAAAATGCTACTGTAAATTATTCAGAGAACAAAATCACTGTTAGCAATCACTGTAATAAAAAATTCCAAAACATCACAGTCATAATGAGCAAACTTATTGAAATTTTCCATTGACAATTGAAGAGTTAATTTGCAAAATCCTTCTCATTTATTTTCATAAATGATTAAAAACGGATCTGTTTTTGCAAATGAGCTCTTGAATTATTGATTACTAAATCTTATTTATAATATCAGCAAGATTAGTTTACCATAAGGGGGTTGGGATTTCCTCGACGATTCTGGTTTTGTATCATTTATCAGTTGACACTGTCCTGAAAGACCACTGGTGACAGCTAGTTGACTTCTTACACTTTGATCCGATGGCACCTGACAGCAAAGCTGAACCGTCCACTTCAGGTCTTCATAAACCCCACCACGGCCATCACTGGGACTCAAAGTAGCAAGACCTGGAACATACGAATCTCAAAATGAGTGACGTTGAAGCTAAAATTTGTTTTAAACAAATGCATTTTAACAAAATCTCAAATGCATTTAACGGTCTCACAGTGAAGAAAATGCCAGAGAGAAGTATTTGAAAAGTCTGTTCACTATGAGGTACCAGGTTTATCTGTTACATTTCATTAAGCCGGTTGCTTTAAAGGAGACAACAAAAGCAGTTCGGCTCTGGAACATCAGCAAATAATTACTTTCCTTCAATGCCTTCAAACATCTTGTTTGATCTTGTTGAAAGAATATTACATATTTAATTTTTAAATTACACATTTTATTTTAATTTCTTAAAATGCTCATAGTTTTTCTTTGTAAAATGCTGGGTTGTTTCAATCCAGGTTTGTAGAGCCATGTGTAGAGCCAGCCGCTGGTTAAAAATTAACCCACAAAAGCTACATTAGTTGACCCAAGCATGGGTTATAAACAACTTGGCATAGAATAATTTAAACCCAACCGTTAGCTTTTTAAATAACCATTTAATCAATTTGAAGAGTGTCTTTGTAAATACAGATTTCCCAGAACTCTTCCCCATCTTCCATTAGTTAGACCAATAGCCCGCAGTCACAGCAAACCACCCCACTACACCACAGTTGCTGGGGGTCAATCATTTTTTTAAAGTACAATAGAGACACGGTATTTACAATATTTTCTTTAACCCGAAGATATCACTATAGTGGACAGCTATCAAAAAGCCATTTAATGAGCATACACAGGTTTTAAAGGAGCCAGTCCTTTGCTGTTTTTTAAGCTTTGATTATGTTTTTTGGGTGTTTAGAAATGCTTTATATTTCACATATGTACATGGGAAATATGTACATATTTCAAGTCTATTGTTCACCGCTGTCCCTCTTCTAACAAAACGACTGAATTTCATCCATCACATATAAGTTCTTCCTTCCCAAACGCACTGATTGGTAAAGCTGACCAGGTCTGTTGTGATTGGTTCTCCGCTTAGAGTGTGTGTGTGAAGATTAGAAGGCTGTTGTGATTGGTCGGTGCCCCTCTCAGTGCACGTGCATTCATAGACTTTGGCTTTTAACAATAAACAGTTACATAGCGCCAACTTCACTTTATCAGTTAAAAACATGTGGATCGAATTGTAACGGAGGTCTACTAACGGAGGTGTACCTGCATCGGACCGGTTATATGAATTAATAACAGAAGCGTTAGTTTTGCCTTTTTTTTTGGACCCGAGGTGTATAATAAAACAAGCAGATTGACCAGGAGACATTTGCAAACAGGACTTCAAAGGATGTTTCATAGAAGTGTTTTAGAGGTAAGCGCACACACACAATATCAGTGTATTACACAGATCATCTTTCACAGCCGATGTTAAAGTCATGGAAGCTGTTATTTGACCGTTGGTTATCTTAGAATGTGTGTAGCTGAATTCATATTACCAGCTGTAAGACTGTGATGAAAGTTAAAGTAGTTTAGCGTGTAGCTCGGTCAAATGTTTACGATAACCAAACACTACTCCAACGGCTCTTCCTTTGCTCTAAGGAAGGCCTTGTCCATTTTTTGGCGTATTCCTTTGGGCGGAGGTTATTAAAAGCACTCGGAATGGTGACATTCTGTACCCGGGAAGTAGAGGGCTGTAGTCCGATTCCAGCCGTTCTCTGTAGTCCTTGAAAAGCGAATTCTGTTAAAGATAATATCTTGCTTGGCACTGAACGTTGAGCTTTATCATTTTTCAGGTATTGTTAATGCTCTAACAGCAGCAATACACACCAACTAAAGATTGAAAAATGGGATCGCGGGGAATGGTGAGTTCCACACCAACCATTACAGGGGACTATAGTACATCATGCTATACACTATATCCTAGCGACGAGCCATTGTAATTAAAAAAACATGTATAATGTGTAAAAAGTTTTTCACACTCTAAGACCAATAAAAAAACAGGAAAAAATCTATCAATGACATTTTTTCATAACTAATGCATGAAAGGGTTAAATTTGTCCTGGCACATTAGGTAGAAAGACGTCAAAGTATTTTATATATATAGTTAATCTATAAAATGACTCACTTCACCATTTGAAACTTTCCCTTTGTTATCACGTAAGCCCTGTTTCATCTGTACATCTGTGAAGCCCTCGGCTGGTCATTAATGTTTAAGCATCTGGTTCATGTAGAGGGTGTGAGTAGCTCGCTACCTCTTCCCGACTTTAAATCTCCCTCTTGCTCTCCCTCTTTTCTTATCTCTCTGTACATTCATTAGCCTCCTGCTCTTTGTGCACACAACCATGTGCCTCGCTAATGTATCTGTGAGGTGGGCAGAGGCATTGCTGACAGCTTGTGGGTGTCCAGCCCACTTTAAGGGATTTGCCACAACAGCAAATGGGAAATGGAAAACAATATAGACACTCGATTGGTCAGGATATGACACACTGAAGAATAAAAAAACAGGAAAGAATAATTTAAGTAAAATTCACATCAAGCAAGAACTCACCTTGTGAAATGATACTGAAATTCACCAGAAGTGTAAGCGAGATAAACAGAGACCTGGGGGGAGAGAGAACATCTGTAAAATGGTTCAATGACCCGCTATCATCTTCCACAGTGGAAATCTGTAAATTCAAAGAGTGTGACAGCACTTCGCCAGTTTACTCAAACGCTGCAGGCAATCTCAATTTGGGTTTCTTTTACAATGCTGTTGGCAAAAACAAAGTGAGTTTTGTGTGTTATGGTTAAAACATGAGTTGTGTTTGGCATGATTATAGGGTGTTGTTCTCATGGCATTGCTATTTAGTTGCTTAGGTGATCGAAGTTTTTATGAAATTGCTGGGGTGTTGTTCTAGGGGTTGCTATGGTGTTGCTAGGTGGTTACTGAGACAGATACTCAAGTCTCTAATAAGTCAGATGCAATTTCCATGTTAAAGTGACAGCTCACCCAAATTCTTTCATCATTCACTTGCCCTCTTGTCATCTTAAACCTTTGACTTTCTTTCTTCTGCAGAACACAAAAGAAGATATTTTGAAGAATGTTGGTAACCAAACAACGGTGGTACCCATTTACTTCTATTGTATAGACACAAAACTAATGCAAGTCAATGACAAAATTTATGGGTGAACTATCACTTTAAGTCCCATGTCATGCACCACCGCTTTCGGGTCCAAACCCTCTATCAGATCCGAAATGCAAACAACAAATACGTTAATATACTGTGCTGTCCTTATTAAACCTTGAATCTTCATTTTTCCTTATTTTTATATTTTGGCTTACATAATATTTATTAATCACCCTTTATGTTTGTCACTAGGTTTAAAAAATCGAACCAATAAAAAGTAAGAAAAAGAGCTTGGCAACTTTGACACAACAGTATTAATCATTTAAATTGTAATGTGTTTTTAGACTTCCTGAAGAAAACCCAATCAAATTTGGACATCCAAAGTTCCGGAAGCACAGTGATGATACGCTCATGCTGTTCTGTATGACTAACAAAAACTCAAAACCTTGATTCTAACTTATATCTGCATATATCTGGAGACTGCAGTGTACATTTTGAGTTTATAAAAATTTACCTTAAATGTATGATAATAGTGCTTGAAACGAGTGAAGCTTTGGACCCAGAAATGGTATTCCTTACGTCACTTAACAAGCGATTCAGTGAAACCAATGCTTGTCTTAGCAAGAATTCCTAATGACTATTGATCAACCAGTATTGATCACCTTACAATGAAATCTCTTTCGATCAGAAAAATAAGGACAACATCTGTATAGGAAAAAGGGGGATTAAAAAGATAATTAGAAGAAAGCGCCGTCAAATTCTTTCACCAACAACAAAAAAATCTTCAGCACATGAATATATGACAACTGTATTTCCACAAAATGACTAACCTATAAAATGAACAGCAATGTAGTGTCCTCTCAATAACAATTAATTAACCGCTAAGAAAGGCCAAATCAATAATGTGTACTGATGTAATGTACTGAAATCAAATAAAAAACAATCAGAGGTACTTACATCATCTTACTTGACTTCGAGCATCATTGCACTTGTTGATGAAGAGATGAAGTAGATCAGTCTGTAATGAACAAGAGGCAAAGAGAAAAGAGAGAGGGGGTGAGAGAGCAAGAAAAGAATGACGATGGGCATACGTGTAGACTAATTTGATTCTAACTGAATACTCTCCAAATGACTATGCTGATGAAAAACATTGACATGATTTCGCTCTCTGGATAACAGTGCGCAACCCTGACTCACTCGATGGAAAATACGAATTACAGCAAAGCGGTCTTGTTTTTTTAGAGAAGGTGCAGAAAGCCTCTGGCATTAGACATATCAGACAGTAAAAAGACACCAGTTTCTGAGTGAATTGCTTCCCTTAGGAGGCAAAACACCTTTCTTTCTTTACGTCACTGACATGCACGACTGCCCCCCTAAATCCTCTTCATATTCCGGAAATTAAAACACCATTATTCCTCAGGGCCTGGATCTATGCAAGCATTGTTTGATTTTAATTCCTGCATAAACTTGCTATCAGAAGCAACGGCCATTTGTTTAAGAAGAGCTATTTCCTGCTATTTATTTGTGTTTAATGTGAAATCTAAAACCTGTTTGGCACAATGGTGTGATGTAATGACCTAGTGAGCAAAACTCAGAATGCCATCTCCCGGTACATGAGATGCATAGGAACATAAAAGACAGTGCTTTGTAAATAAATCACTACAACTCCCATAATGCAACGTTTTCCACACCATCTGTTAATGCCACCTGGAGTACTGTGAAGAAAAGATGATAAACCAAACATGATATACGGTAAAATAATCTGACAGAAAACAGATTCAACCTGAATATGGAGGGAGTCAGGCAAGCAGTTTTTCACTCAAAGCCTTTTTCCAGGAAGGCCCATGTGATAACATGTCATATATGCATGCAGCCTCATATCAAATCTCAAAACTACTATAACAATGTTCCATTTTTGATACAATAACACCAAATGCTCACCAAGATGACTATTAACACAGAATATATGATACGCCCGTTCAGATCAGCTTAAAATGGAAAGGCTCAATGGTCTGTCTCGACCTGTATTTTTTAAATGGAATTCTTGATGCTGGATGTTGTTTTATGTATTATATTGATGTTCTACAACTATTATCTTGTAAATTAAATGGTGCAAAATAGAGACAGTCTATTTGACCAATATTGCCTATGTTTACATAAGCGTTGTTCAATAGCTCGACCTGATTTTGCCAAGTGGTTGATGTCCTCAGGACAACATATTCTGTTGACCTAAAGACAATTTTTTTATAAATAAAACCTAAACCCACACCAAACCCCAACCCTAACCATAACTTACCCCTAAAATCAGAGGGAAATGATAAGTGAAAAACAATGGTCTAGATTCTAGAAGAACCTAATCCTGATTGGAAGATAAAACTTAAAAAAAACTGTAAACTTATTTCTTTAATCTGATTGGCTGATTTAAATGTTGACCCAGGGTCAACATGATGTTGTCCTGGCAAAAACCGGAGAGCCTCGTTGCTCCTTGCTCAATATTAGGTTTACATGCTGCGTTTAGGTGGTTTTCACAGAATACCAACATTGATTGAAAATAAAACAAACAAACAAACGAAAAATGAAATATTCATACAATAAAGTATCATACTTATTCATTACTGCCTTAAATAGCAAAAAATGAGTTTGATCTATGGATCTATACTCAGTGTGGCTTTGGCACATACTTTGGTCATACTGCATATACGCTAGGCTATATAATAAGTTGACTAACAGTCCTTTAGCCCACATTTTAATACAAAGAAATTTACAGATTACAATTCCATCAGAAATATTTAGTAAACGAAATCCCATATCTTGGCTGCATTCCCTTCACTTTCACTTCATTCATTCTTTCTACTTCATGGAGACGGAAATCCTGACATTTGCTCAAGTGAGGAAAGAGGAAAGCATGGAAAAATGTTGCCTCCACGACAACCATAGACATGAAAATGTGCCTGTGTGTAAATACACTTTACACAAACTACCACATTAAGCGTTGTCGTCATCCTTACAAAAAAGTTCCTGTAGCTCAATGTCATATTTTCTAATCGATAAATTACACAAGAAGAACATAACGTTACTGGTAAAAACGTGTAGCTACTATACAACTACTATATAACGTCAACGTTACTTCAAATGTATGCACAACTTAACTTAGATATAAAAACAACGTTATTTTTCTGCGCGCACGCACACAAACGACATACTTCAATAAAATAGTCCAATCGTTCAACAAAACAGTATAAGCAAATGTACGAAGCACTCTTACCGGTATAACCTCTCCCTGAGATCCGCTTTAACTCGCACGCAGTGAGTGAAATATTTGCAGAATGTGGCACCTGTGTTCAGACTTCTGACTCTACACAGAATCGATCCAACTAAGTCAAACCCGTTTAATCCTCCAATAACAGATGAGGATAAATCGCCGGATCTGTTAGAAACTAAATCATTCCTTCTGTAATGGACCATCTACACGTAGAAGAGCTGTGTGACTTATTAATGTTTCCAGGGCTGTTGTGAGGTTTGAAGCGGCATCCTCAAGTGCCGAGTTTTCCCCCGGAGGGAGTGGCATCATCTACCGCGTCATCAGCATCATCTTTCATTTTCATTTTTTGGCAAGACTGCACCGTTTGTAGTGCTCGGCCATATCTTCCTTTAGAAAATACATGGGTAACATTGTATTTATTTGTATTGAGTGTAAGGTAACCGAATGAAATATTAAGTTCGTATTGCGGTACCGCGCATTTTTTAACATGTGATATTTTTTCTATTTACATAGGCCTACAAGTTTAAAAACGTCGCCAACTACTCGTGACTCACACAGGACACAGCACGAACACCCATCCCAGAAAACGCAATGTTTTTTTTTGTAGTTTCTCTTTTGAAACAGCGATGATCAATCGTTTTTTATTTTTATTTGTAGTTAAAACACAGTAACCGCACTAACCATAGTTTAAACATGATATTTCTACTAGCCTAAAAGCAATATCTCCATGACAATAATACATAAAAAATGACTCTTTGTGGTGCAGTTTAGTAACACTACGTCATCCGCATGATCTCATCATGCTGTCATCTCCTATTCTAAGTGAGTGCGAGGATACCCCACACGTGACATGATTCTCTCACACAGCATGATGTTACATGAGATCAATGTAATAACTACTATATATCCTGATCTCTGTGCAGAGACTGTTGTGATCACACAAATAAGGTTTTATCATAGCCTACTTGGAGACCTACGTCTCTTGATAGCATTTTAATAAATACGTTTATGACAACAAAGATTGTTTTAATTCAAACTCTGTCTTTCCTCTTTAGACTTCCGGTGAAGTTTAACTAACAAGCTGCTACAGAGAGTAGCTAGGCTACTGTTTGCATTTGAAGCAGAATATGCTCCTTCCGGATATCAGCACCGAAGCAGCACACTGTTAACACTGATGCTCAGAGGCCCAAATGTTTATCAGCCGTTTCCAGCCACAAAAACTTAATATTGCTATACAGCCAGTACTCACAATTGCCATTTAAATGCATAACATGAACCATGATGCCCTTCTCATGCTGTGACCTAGACCAAAAAAAAGCTTCTGTCTCATTATCAGCTCACAGCGGGTTGGACACTGCAAGCAAGATGTAAATCAGGTGGTGTCCATGCTTATCAGAGCCAGCCTTAAATCCATTACCATTGAAACATATCAGAAAATACGGAGAATTTATAAAAACACAGAGGACAGTGCAGATTAACATTATAGATGTGGCAAATCAATATGTGGGGGAATTGTCCAAAGATATTCAAACACACAATAAGTTAAATATTGATATTAATTTTCTGTCTTTGAGATGATGTGAAGATGTAAAAACATTTATTCGAGGTTGTGATAAATGTCATATTTTACTTTGAGTTTAGATGAATTACTATTTGTTTAGAGCAGTGCAAATAAATATTTATTTGAACAAGTTTACAGATATTGTCGCTGTGAACGCTGAACTGATCCGTTTGTGAATGTGGGCACCAAATGGCTTGCATGACTCTCAGTGTGGTGTGGGTGTTTATTGACAGTATAGGGGTGCCGAAGCTCCCCAGGGTCTGATCCTTAAGAATGAGTCCAGTCATGCATAGCATGAGCTTTAGTTGAATTACTGATGCCTGGGAGGTCCTTTATACAGCATGAATGGTGAGGCCAGGGGAACATCTTTGAGCAGACTGCAGTTGGAAGATTGCATGAGTCACAACACGTCAAAGACAAAGTAATAATGCATTATTACTACGCAGTAACTGTTGCACTGATGGAGACTGACTGTTATAAATTACAATAATAAAATTAAACAATGAAAGAAGCATTTCATCTGTAAACATTTCTTCTTCTTATAAATTCTGTTGAAATGGCAAAGCTGAAGAGACATTGGAAAGTGTTAGTCATTAAACGGTGGGCCTTGCAGACAGTTCATATAAATTGATTCAGTTATAACCGTTGACTGTATAAGACTGAATGTGTAGCGGTTCTTTGGATGAAAGGACAAGGTTGCATAAGGTAGCATGAAATAAGAAATGTAGCATTATAAAGGATTCATAACACAAAATGAAGATATTATGAGTCATGTCTATGTTTTTGTCTATCTTTGCAATGGATGTCATTGGGGGCCAATGTTATTTTGTTACTACCGTTCTTCAAACTATCTTCTTACGTGTTCAGCAGAAGTAAAAAATCATACAGGTTTTAATGACACGAGGGTGAGTAAATAAGGAAGGAACTTTTGTTTTGGGATAAATTAAACTCTTTAATTCCCTTTAGTTCCAAAATTTTTGTGGATGACGTCATCTCCCACCATCATCCTGGAATGTTCAAGTTATGACATCATGCACTCAGTGTGTCATGTTCTCAAGGGAGCTATTGCAGGCGGATAAAATATTCACAAGCTTGGTCATCACAAAATTGCCAAAAAAAATAAATTGTAAAGAAGAGGTTCATTACGCCTTACTTTGGCAGAATACCATATTAAAGATGTTCATGTGTGACCGTGATATATGTCTGAATGTTTACACAACATGCTGTATACAGAGAGGCCACTGTCATTATTGTGTTCCTTCTAGAGAATTACATTAAAACAATTGGTTCTGATCAAGATTCTGAGCACAAAAGGAGATTTACAATCAACGACGCAGACAATTCTTCTTTTGGCACCCAATGTGTTGGTCATGCAGGCACCTTTCACGCATTAAACGGGGGCTGTTATTTTCTCAGGAGTGAGATCTATATTACGAGGGCGACTGTGAGATTTATGGGTTAGATAAAGAGAAGAATAGCTGCCCTAATCAGACTGCAGGCATCATATATTCCAACCAGTGCATGCAATAGTGGACAGGGGATGAGCTTATAGACATACAACATCTCAGCAATATTACTTTTACCAGAATAAAGCTGAAAATATGGAACAAATATGTAACATAATATCAGGCATTGTTAAACTAAATCTTAAGAGCAGGGAGGCTAATATGAAAGCAGGACAATCATAATAAAGAGAAAATGAGAAGGCTATTATTGCCATGCTAGAGAATAACACACAAAAAAATGTTTTTCAGATTTTCTGCATTGTCTATTATTATATTATAAGTGTTCACAAAAACATAATGCTAATGCACATATCACGCATTATCTTTGAATTAAACTCATTCAAATTGACCTCTCTTTATTTCTATGACGGTGTATGACCTGCGAGGTCAGTCAAAAGATTTAGACTTTTAATTATAACCATGAAGCTGCTGGTACTGTAGTGTTTGTCACAGTTTCAATTAACCCACACTGATGAGCTGACTCACACTGTGGCATCTGGCTCATCACCACACATCAACACCATTCTTAAGTGTTTCTGAATGTTTATTCATTTTGAATGTTACAGTGTAATTATGTCTTTTGCAGACTGTAGGAGATTCTTTGACTTTGGGCGTCTTGCCCTACAGAAAATTTCTACAAACGTCCTCATACTGAACACACAATTATGAAAAAAATTAAGAGACCATTTCAAAATTATTTAAAATTATCTGGATTTACTTGTATAGGTATATGTTTAGGTAAAATTATAATTTTTCTTTCATTTTGTGAAATATAACAATATTTTCAAATACAAATTGTGCTTCTATTTGTATTTATTGCAGAAAATGAAAACTGGAGAAATGGGAAAAAATAACAGAAAACATGCCTTTTTCAGACGTCGACTAGTGCAAAGAAAACAAGTTCATATGCAATTTTAAGCAAACAACAGTAATATTTGTACAAGTTTTTAGGAGATATTCAAAAAAAATTATTTATGTGATTCTTGATTTATAGAAAAAAATGCTACACCCAAAAATGCTGATTAAATCAAATTTTGGAATGGTTTCATTATTAGGGGCCAAGCCCGTAGGGCCACTCCTGCTTCTGTTGGTATTAATAGGGGCCAAGCCATGGCCACTATTGTTCCTGTTAGTATTATTATTCTTAACCAGTGGGAGTCTATTGCAGCCCTATGAACCGTACATAGGAAAATTATGAAATTTGGCACATTCGTAGTGGTGGTTCTCAATAGTCATGTGACCAATTATGGGGTCTCAAGCACTTACTCTATAGTGTCACCAGCAGTTAAAAAATGCAATTTTCAAAAGGCTGTAACTATTGAACCCACTGATGTACAAAAACTCTACTCGGCACACGTCATGCACTCATCGCATTCCATGTCTTACATTAAGACTCTGCCCATTACAGTAGCAGCCATCTCAAAAAGAACAGTATTGTTTTTTTTCGCTACTAGTCCTAGTTGTTATTGGGACGGATTGTCAAGAAAATCGTCTGAGACGATCTTTGGACTGAGCCGCATTGACATGAGTCCCGGATTTGAGATTTTCGCTGTTGCTCAAAAGTAAAGACGCTGCAAACTTTTCAAAGTTGACCCAAAAATGTATCTTAGGTCGTATCTCAAACATTTATCAATCTATTGGTACGAAACTTGGTACGCTTCGACACATGACATTTCAAGACAACGGCACCTGGCATTCATGAGATGCTTTTAACATAATTAATTCTTACTCTTGAAATCTCGTATGAAATTCGTTTTCAGACGGTGAATATTTCTCCTGGTCCGTGTCGAATCCATTGATGCCTCGTTTATAATTTTCGAACATTCGGTTCATAACTTGTTGCAAAGCATGTGAAAAAGTTTTTTGTCACTGCTCATTTGACAAATGTGGTCTATTTTTTCCCAAGCTCTACTCGTATGATCCTTGGAACGAGCCGCAAAGAAACGGCAGAGCTTATTTTTGAATTCTGGGCCTTTTTTGAGAAATACCTCTGCAAAGTATACTGTGCCTGTAGACATGTTATCTTTCTCGTATTACACTATTCTGACTGGATGTTATGTTTTGTGCATTACTATGCAATATAATCTTCTTGAGCTCATTTATGCTATCCCTTTCTCAAATACCTTGTATTTCCATTATTATTGCTCTACGGTTGCATTTCAGCCCATTCGGGGATTGGACTATGTCACTGTTTGAAGCCTGAAAACTCTCTTCGAGATCCGAGATCACACACGTTAACTGAGTGGGACACCTGATAAACTGTAACCTCTGATCCAAGAGGTTTTGGATTTGATTCTTGTGTTGTGCACAATTCAATTTAAGTGTGCTTTTTTGCCGTGACAAAATCAAACAAAAAAGCATTTGCAGCTGGGTCGCGTACAAATAGTGCAAGTATGTAAACAAACAAAAAGAAAGATAATTATAGTAAAAGAATAAAAGAAAATTTATTCATACAAAAAAATGTGTATATGTAGTGCAACTTAAAGTGGTTTATAATATATGTTCAGTACATATAAACAAACAGAAATAAGGTAAGTACAAAATTATATTATTTCTTTCATTTTCAACTGACATCAGCTCCTCATATACACTGTAATTCTGTTTCTTTTGCGCTACAGTCTCATTTCAGCCGCTTTGGGGATGGCAGGCCGGGAACACTACCTCAGTGTGGCTCATCAAATCATTTGACTGAAAGGTCACGGGTTCACATCCCAATAGGCACGTTTGTTGCTTGTACTGTACATATAAAGTATGCATTGTGTTTCATTCTTGACTTTTTTTCAAACTTGCATATAGTTCTTGCATAGAGTTCTTGTGGCTGTGCGCTGTCATAGTTGGAACTTTGGTTATTGTGACATATCGTTACTTACACCTCTATTAGTTTTTCTCAACAGCCCAGTTGTGGGATGTCGGCTCAGTGGCGTGGTTCGCAAAGTCACCAGCATGGAGTCTTTGGGGTCAGCGGTTGAAATCCAGCTGTGGGTGTGTTCTGTGCTTGTGTGTAAACTGTGTGTTTAGAGTTTGTTTTTACCTATTTATTTTTGCTCTCGTTTCTCTGTGCAGATCCGTGCTACCCTTGCAGTATTATAGGGGGCTTGGCCCCTTATCGCTGCTTGCAACTATATGTTGTCCTGTGACTGTAAATCACAGCCAAACTTTTTTAATGTGATTTTCAAAACACCTCAGATTATTTTTTATGCTTCATATGACCGAAATGACAATGGTAGAACATTTTCAACATCTTTTCTAATAAAAAACATAGCAGCCTTTTGTTTGTTGATGTTTAATACTACTTATATAAACATTTCTAACACATATTTACAGTTTTCTTGAAAATGAAAATATAAAATAATTTACCTTGTTTCGTTGTTTTCTTCACACACCATATGGTTGACGTTTCACCTCAAGAATGCTCTTCACCAAATCTGTTGTCTCCATGCTCAACCTTAGAAAAAGCGATTGCACAACTGAAGGACATTCAAAATATGTTTTAAATGTTCACACAATACAACATGGTTTGTGAGCATTGCACTCATATCTGAGAAGTAGCAAAAGTAAATGAAGACATGGTGATGCTTTACTGTGACCTTTATGTAACAAAAATTCTATAGTTTTTGTCTGAAAAAGAAGACCTTCGGGAAAACTCAGCTTTGGCCCAATATAAGGGTGCTTCCGATTATCTAAATTATATGAGAGAGAAATGGTGCTGGGTCCTAAGGATGTAGACTGCTTTGCAAAGGCTGTTAGTAATTCTTGCCGTGCTATTATCGTGTTCTCGAGCAAGGCGCTTAAAACCAGTTTGCCACGGGGGTCTATCCTTGCAAATGTTCTGACGGCGACATTTGAAAAACAACTTCAGCCAAAAGATGACTAACCAAGTAAATCTTCAGGTCTACAAGGACGCAAATCACAGACAATTATTTTCTCCCCTAAAATCATACAAGATTACCTTTTACGCTGTTTCTGAAAGGTCTATAAGATAGTTTTCCACACATTTGGATGCCCAGTCTGTGCCTGGTTAAATATGAAAGAGTCTCTTTGTGCAGACCGAGACAGTAAACTACTGACTGACCAAGGTCAGCTCTGACCACAGTCCACTGGAAATAAGAAAATAAATGGTGAATTCTGCTGAAAATGTATACCTATGACATGGCACTCATGTAATAATGATGCAAACCGTGGTATTGCATGCGTAACTGCCTGAAGATATAAGAAAAAATGCATGTCAACAGATCAATAAGTGAATCTGGTTTGAGGGCCACAGGAGACAGAATAAGTAATGCCATCTTCTGAACAAAAGGGAATTACTTCTAGCCTAAAGGTTAATAAGAGTGTTTACGTCACAATACGCAAACGGCTGAAGTCTTATTGCTCTTTGTTAAATGGTGCAGTTGTCAGAAATGCGTTTAATGTGGAAATACATTTCCACTCTGCAACTAGAGCTGATAAATCCAAAAACAGAGCTGCTCCTAGAGCATATGTTTATGTAATAATTTTGTGCTGATCATTTGTTTTAAGGAATTCCAGTTAAATATCTTGCAGATATTTCAATTTTTTTATGTGTGAGCAGAAAAGGATCCAATCTGCACAACATTAAAAGGTTTAACTTCAGGCAGTATACAATCATACAGTCTGGCTTGTAAAATCACAACACAAGGTTTGAAAACGCTTTTCTGACCGTTGTGTGCCAGCTGGCTTACTTCAGTTCATTTCCCAGATGTGAGCAAATCTGATAGCGCTATGTGCCAAAAGCGAAAACAATTCAGAGTAAGTCATAATGAGAATCTATAAGTGCTGATGTGTATAACCAAGTGCACAAGTTAAATGACAATTCCATTCACTGTAACACTTTAAAATGAGTTGTATATGTTTTAAAAATATATATTTGCAAGAAAAAGCATAAGCCAACTAACAATGAGCAGAATAGTTTTTAAATCTGTTAGGGAAAGATAACAAGGGTTAGACAGGTGATGGGGATTAACTAATAATGCCCAGACGATGGATATCAGGTGTGACGAGCGAAAGGGATTATGGGTGCTGTAGTCCGGTGGTGAATGAGGGCAGACAGTGGGCTGTGACAAAATCTTCGTTAATAATATTGATACAATTGTTCAAATTAGTTCACTGTGCATTAAAGTAATGAACATTCTGTCATCATTTCTTCACCCTCTTGTCATTTTAAACCTGTATGACTTTATTTCTTCCACAGAACACAAAAGAACGAACAGCGCTGGCCCTCATTTTCTTGTATGAACACAAAACCAATGCAAGTGAATGGGGTTCAGTTAAGAACATTCTTCAAAATATGTACATTTGTGTTGTGCGGAAGAAAAAAATGAGGACAGAATTTGTATTGTATTTGTATTGAATTGTCACTTTAACAGATACAACTTGATTTTAGAATTACATTAGTAAATGGTGAAATTAACATGAACTGATTCACAAATGCCGTAAAAGTAATGTTTCATTTACGTGTGTTTGTGTTTGTGCGTGTGTGTGTGTGTGTGTGTGTGTGTGTAAATACAAATCATGCAAAGTCAGCTGGTTTACCAGGAAGAGCAGAATTCCCATTTGACCCTAACATGAACCTACCGGCCCTCCTCTTTCTAAATCCTCTGACTAACATGCACATTCACAATACCACACTGTGTCAGTCTGCATTATTGTGATTTCTTTGAGGCCTCCAGACGTACAAACAGTTCAGAATCACCAACGCCACTTTTACCCACAGCCAAACAGCATAAGAATGATGGTTAGTAATCAACAATATAAAGGCAACAAGAAGTTGCTTCAAAGATGTTAACTTGTCACTTGTTCTTTGGAGTAGAGACAACAACCTGTGAGGCAGCAAAAAATACATAAGGTACATTAAACATTAAAGAAAGCTTTTTTAAATTACAAACTGGAACCAATGTGTAGCAGCTTATTAGGTTGGGAATTATAGAAAACAAACACATTCAAAATATTTCAAGAGTCACAATTCTTAAAAGTCAAATAAACACAACATGTACTTTTTGTTTGGCGCTTATTTTACACCCCACTTGAGGGATAATGTAAGGTAATAGTACAGATTTTTTATGGTACTGTATACTTTCCTCATTTCGCCTCAATATATGACACTTACTGTACGTTCAGACCGCCACCGTCTAGAGCGTCAAAAATCGCTATAACCGCCCTGCCAACAACGCTGTAGAAAGAGTGTTGGGCGCGCCGACGCTCAGACGTAGATCAAAATCTAATCTTGCATTTAAAGGGGCCGCAAAGCTACGGTGGCCGCTATGTGTCACTGTGCTGCAACAGAAGAAAACACATGCAAACATAAAAAAACACAAGCAAATTCAGAAAGCATCTTCAATAGTTTGGCGACACATGCCCTGCAAATGCTCAAAACACAAACAAACACAGAAACGCGCTGCAAATACTCGCAACACAAACCAACATAGAAACGCGCTGCAAATACTCGCAACACAAACAAACACAGAAACGCGTTGCAAGCTGCACAAACGACAACGGAAGTGTTTCCGGGGGACCGCAAAAACTGATGCACCTGATTGAGACGCGCTTCCTTTTGACTGTTCAAATTCATAAGTGGAGTTGTCAGCCACATTGAAGGTAATTGCTTTATAACTTTATTTTAACTTTCTTAACATACGTCCGTAGGATATTATTAGCCTGTCGAATTGAACAGTTTAATAAACACTATGAGACGTAGCTGTGTCACTATAAAAAAATGTAAAGGTTTAAAAAAATGATTAAAAACTTGTCAACTTATACTAATCGACATATTCAATGTGGCTGACAACTCCACTAACGAATTTGAACAGTCAAAATGAAGCGCGTCCCAATCAGGTGCATCAGTTTTTGGGGTCCCCTGGAAACACTTCCGTTGTCGTCCGTGCAGTTTGCAGCGCGTGTTTGTTTGTGTTGCGAGAATTTGCAGTGCGTTACTGTGTTTGTTTGTGTTGCGAGTATTTGCAGCTCGTTTCTGTGTTTGTTTGTGTTGCGAGTATTTGCAGGGCATTTGTCACCAAACTAATGAAGATGCTTTCTGAATTTGCTTGTGTTTTTTTGTGTTTGCATGTGTTTTCTTCTGTTGCAGCGCAGTTACATCTAGCGGCCACCGTACGATTGGTTGCCGCCGAACCCTGTCATAGCTCATTACCATTGAGTTAACCTGATTTCAACTCTCATTGACGCCCTCAGCGGTTCGCCGCCGGCTAACATCGAAAATGAATGATTTCCAGCCACCGTGGTGATCTTGACGGCGGCGGTCTGAACGGACAGTAAGGGGTGGATTAAAATGTTAAAGATGTTTTGTTCGACAACAACATACACTGATTCTTAAATAGTTTTTTGCTTTAAGATGCACTACAGTAAGATTTTTTTGTAAAGTTTGTTTTTAAAAACAACTTAAATATCCTAATTTAACTAAGGCCTAGCCCGGGTTCATGATAATCCCTGTCCAGGAAACCGCCCTAGAGTCCGTCATTCTCTGGCTGAACTGATTATAAACAGACACGTTTTTTTCATGATAAAGAATGCATTGCATCATTTCCTTCTTTTAAACTGCCCCAGATGTTTAAACAGAGGTACAACAAACAGTAGAATACTAACATAGTTATAGGATTTACATAAATCCTATAGTAGCCTACATAAAATCAAGACGTTTGACTTTCATCCAGGTGGATGCTGCACATTGGAGGTGGTTGAGGAGATCCCCCCTTCCATGTGAAGTGCTTTGATTGTCTAGAAATGCGCTATATAAATATAATGAATTATTATTATTATTTCTCTCTTTCTCTTTAAATTACTAGTTTGCTCAGCAGAATGCATTGTAGTGGGAATGTACCGTAACTCAAAGAGAATATGAATTAGTGAATTTTAGGCCATAATCAGTATTTAACAACCAATCATTAACCAGGGATATTTTGACAATTGAGTTTAGATTTATTAAATCTGTACTCAAAAGTCAATTTTATTTAAGATTTTGGTCACACTTTATTTTAAGGTCCAATTCTCTGTATTAATTAACCATTTACTATGACTTTTGCATCATTTTACTACTAATTTGTTGATTAATAGTTAGTACGGTAGTAGTTAAGTTTAGGTATTAGGTAGGATTAAGGAAGTGGAATATGGTCATGTTGAATATGTGCTTTATAAGTACTAATAAACAGCCAATATGCAATAGGCATCTAATAAGCAACTAGTAAATAGTGAGAATTGGTCCCTATACTAAAGTGTTTTCAAGATTTCAGTATGAACTCAAACATTTTTTCATCAAATTATCACTGGGGTCACTAGTACCCTTTCAAAAAGTACACGTTTGCCCCTATAGAGTACACATTAGTACCTCAAAGGTAAATATTAAGACCATTAAAAAGGGTACCATCCCAGTGAAAGCTTTTGTACCTTTTTTTCTGACAGTGCATGCATTTCTTTTTCCTCAAAGTCATTTCAGGAGAAGTGAGTGAGAGTTGATAGCCAACTAAATGAATCATAACTGTGTGGTTCATTTCATCTTGTGATCTAAAGAACAACCTTCTAAGCAAAGCAATCTTTAAACGCAGCCATTTCATTAGCACGAAGAGAAAATAATCACATTTTCCAGGTTATGAATTAAATGCTTGAATATCATTAAAGCATCATTATCTTGTTGGATTCACTCACATTATGTGTCACTTTATGGAATCCTACATTAGGCATAACAAGGGAATGCACGTATGCACTTTTCAATGTCCTTTACATTTATAGACTTATATTAGCGTGATTCATCCGACATACAGGGATGGCATGCTGGAGTCATTCATTTACAGCACACTGTTTTTCTGAATGAACCTGCATGGGTTATAAAGACAAATGACTAAATAAATAATGCGTGTTGGTCCCTTAGTGGGGTGAGGAGCGAGTGGCAATATCTCACAGAATGAGCCTGACAGGACCTTATATATCTTGCAGCTATGCGTATGAGTGGAGCCCTATACTAAAAGAACTGATGAAGTGTACATGAGTGATGATTTAATCTTTAGGCAAAAGTAAATGGGTGTGAACAAGGTAATGTGTTGAAATGGCATCTCGGTTAATGTTACTTAATGAAGCATCTTTGAAATAATAAAGTAAGACCTTTGATGAGAAACATTATAAACTAGATTTGGTTGTGCAAAAGTGATGCAAAGATGTGGTGAAAACAGGTTTTATGAAACATTTAACAATCTGCTGTTGTAGCTGGCCTTCAGGAAAAAATTCCATGGCTACTATAATAAGTGAACAAACGAATATTGAAAATATTTTTTTCATGCCAAACAATGCAAAAAACCTACGGATGTCTTAATGCAATCAAATAACTCATGATTTAATCTGCATAATAAACACTCAAGTGCAAGATCTAATGACATTAACAACCAAACAAATCTTAAAAAGTAATGCAAGAGCATAAGTATGATCTTTAAGGGGGCCGTGCCAAAACTCAGGATCCACCTGGCCTGACAGCTTGGCCCTAATGGCACATTATAATATAGCCATATAATGGATTACTGTCATTTTGAATGGAAGGAGAGTACGTTGCACTGATTCACTAATGCTAATTTGGTATTAGAATAAGCAGCATGCATGTTCCTGGAACTGCTGAACAAACATCGGATGACCAAATCATCTCTACATCCAGTGCTAACACCCGTTACCCCGTCACCGGCCTTTGTGCTGAAGTCATTAGTGTTAATGCACCAAGATCACCAAGCAAAAATAATCATATGAACCGTTCTCATCCATAACAAGCTGGAAACTGGAACTCATTTCAATTGGGAAAGTCAGGAAAGTGAGGAACATCCTCACACATTATTTGAAAGACAACACAATGTGCTTTTACTCGCTACTTAATAGGGTTTAATTCTGAACAGTGCGCTCTGAACTAGAGCTAGATCAACCAGTGAAAAGAAGCCATCTGGGCTGTCTCTCTCTCTCTCTTTCTTTCTGTGCTTGAACAACAAAAACCTCAGCTCAGGTTTATACAGAATTAGTTATGAATTAGTTCATAATATGATGAAGTATTATCATATTACGATTATCATATGATGAAGTGTTAGGGCTGTCAACTGGTAAGATGTTTTAAAAAATAGTGCGAGTTATAACAGATGTTTCTTTCTGCTGGATGTAACAAAATGTTGAAGTATATTTTGATTGCACTCATAGTAGATGCAGTAAAATGCAAACATACAAAGGATACAAATAATCAAATTATGAACTTCTTTGTGCAATAAAGACATTTTACACCGCATAGTGCTTTGATTCCTATTTGTCAATGCTTAAATGGTAAAGCTTTATCAAGAAACATCTGCATATGTTGAATTATTAATATGTATTAATGTAGAAGTAATAACTACTAACTGAATTAAGATAAACAAACAGATTTCTCTAAAAGTTGAGAAACTCACCTTAAGAGTTTATATGTGACCTGTGCAGTCAAGAAGTGAAAACGCAGTCAGTGTTTGAGAAAGAGAGCTTAGTTTTGTTGCAGTGAATTTGCAGGCCCCATCTCTCCTTCCCAGCTGGTTTCCAGGCAAACATGTAGCTATTCTAAGAGGGAGGGCCAGAAATACACACCAATAGACTATTTGTGTGTGAGTGAGTGTGTGCGTGTGTGTGTGTTATTTAAGCAGAGCATTTGTTAAATTTACCAGGAAATAAACACTAGGTAAGTGGTCTTTTACTAGAAGCTCCCTATGTCTTGCACTATGTGTTTGAAACTGACCACAATGTCTGTTGAACAGAATTTAACTACATTGCCCGAAGGGATAATAAAATCATCTCGATTACGAAAGTATCCTCCGTTCCCTGATGGAGGGAACGAGACATTGCGTTGAGAGACAGACTGGGGTTTGATCTTGAGAACCTATCATCTCCGAATGGAATTTAAAAACTGGCACACGCACACTAGTCCCCGCCCCATACATACGGGTATAAGAGGGAGATGGCAGCAGCCATTCATTCACCCTTTGGGCTAAGAAACCCGAGAGACAAACCTGGTCGCTGCAGCAGCTCGGCAAAGCGTTGTGGCTTCCCTCCATCAGGGAACTGAGGTTACAGATGTAACCGAGACGTTGCCTTCAGTCGGTCTCTCGATGTTGTGTTAAGAGACAGACTGGGAACCTCTCCCACACGCCACAGCGCTGAGCCGTATCACAACCTCAAGCGGAGTGACACTGACTTAAGACACTGTATGACGTAACCTTCCAGTGGGATCAGTACTTATCCACTGAGAGGCTAGTACCGATGGCCCTCACGGACGGTGGCATCCATCTCTATCAACGAGACGCCGCCTAGGGTCATAAGGAACACTGGGGAAACACTGCTCTCCTCGTTGAAGAGTGCGTTACCGAGATCACAAGGGCAGGTTTACATGGACCTGCACAGGGGTCCATTGGTCAGGGAGTACCAAAGCGGGCAATGGGTGGAGTCTGGGAAAGCGAACAGGTCTACCTGTGCCTGGCCGAACTGCTCCCTGTGCCTGGCTGCAATGTTGTATCTCTGGTGTGCCGTCATCTGGGATGGCCCCGTTCCGGAGGAGTCAAATCGGGCGGGCCTGGCTGCTGGGAAGTCTTAATTTACGCACCCTCAAGTTGTTCCAAATATATGTATAAATTTCTTAGTCCTGATGAACACAGAGATATTTGGAAGAATGCTTGTAACCAAAGCAGTGTTAAAACTGCTTTGTACATTTCTTTGTTCTGTTTAACGCAATTTGTTTTTTAAATGTAGGAAAGCAAACAGTTCTGGTTCACTTTTGACTACCATTGTAATCTTTCCTACTATGGTAGTCAATGGTAGCCAAGGACTGTTTGGTTACAAGCATTCTTCCAAATATCTTTCTGTGTTCATCAGAGCAAAGGAATTTAAAAGTCGAGTAAATGATGACAAAAAAATCATTTTGAGGTGAACTGTCCCTTTAAGAAAACTCAACTAAGAAGGGCTTAGGTGTATGGAATCTTTAGCTGGGTATCAAACCAGCAGAAGCCAATGGAAAGTGTTATGATTCCACCTCACCTTGTTAGGTATTTCTTGGTCTAGAGGTGGAATCATACAGGATCCTCTGTTTCATGTGGGGAGAGACGTTTTGACCTTGTGGCTTTCAATACTCTCCCCGTGTTTTGTCTGTGTCCCCGCCCTTTCAGTCTCGTTAGCCTTCCCTTAGTGTTTGATATGTGTCACCTGGTCCCTATTAATTATCCTATGTTTGTTCCCCATTAAGAGTCCTCATGTTTCATTGTCCTGTGCACGTTCATTGTTTGCTGTATGAGATGTTGCTGTCTTGTATGCTGTTCCTTGTTGAAGTCACCAGTTTTCCTTGTTCCTGTTTCCTGTTACCCTGAGTTCTAGTAAGTGTTAGTTTAGTTTTGTATCTAGTGTATGTGTTCTTAGTTTAGTAAGTCAGTGTCCTTGTCTTTATTTATATATATTACCCTGTATTGTTTTCCCCCTCGTGGGTTTTGTTTTGCCTCTGTGTTTTGTATAATAAATTATCTGTTAACCCCGTCATTCCTGAGTCCTGCCTGCAATTGGGTTCTCCCTGCTTTGTCTTCCTTGCAATTTCTGACAGGAAAGCCTCCCTCACATATGAAAAAAACAAATGGTATGTGCTTGTGTGCATATTCAGAATGCTTGCTTAGGTCAACTTGATACTGTAGCTGAAGACAGATCTGCTTCCGTTGGATGACTCTGCATCATACTGTACACCTGATAGAAAATGTTTAAATATATATCAGTTATCAATTATTTCATATTTTATTTCATATTGACAAGAACAAACAGGACTGCAACAGGAATCATACATAATCATAATCAATGAATCTTAGTTACAAAATAAGTAACTTGACAACCTTCATAAAACACAGATACATTAAATTTATAGGAGCAAAACATTTCTAAGCATATCAATGACCTGCATGATCCTACATGTCAATTCACTGTGCACCCCTAGTGATCTATAAATATCAATGCTTTCTATTCTTGATGCACAGAATAAAAGTCACTGCCAGAGCTACGGTGTAAAATCCGCACACCTGTTATTCTGGCTCAGATGAGATATTTCCCATAAACTTCACCCAAACTATTTATTATTTCTACTATTATAACTAGTTTCCACAACAACAGCTGCAATGTCTATACTGAATCTCGGTGGGAAAGGATCTATTTTTAGTTGTCCTGGAACAAATTGTAAAGAGTTTTGAATATCAGTTTTCATTCGTAAACCGTATGGAAATAATTAGTAGATAGTGGACATATTAGATGACAGTGCAGTGCAACATGATATACTGCAACTAAACAACTATGAAACAACATTATATAATGATGATTGTTCCGTTTTTAACTTACATATTAATTATTTGACACAACGAAAAATATAAATTATTTAGAACATTGAAAAACTGAGCAACCAGACGTCTAAAAAAATACACTTTCCCTCATAAATTGTAACCTAAGTCTTGTTCTTGGTTCTAGGGGTGGAGAACTGGCACTAATATAATATTATGAAACTAAATAGTGTTTTTTGTCTGTAGTCTGAACTAGTTTTAGTGCTTGGAATGCTGTCTGTATAACCCTGTGCTGAACATGTCCTTAAATGTTTGTCCTGACGATTTCCTGGACAACAATTGAGTCCTTGGCCCTTGAAAAAGTTTAGAGAAATGTTTCTTCTAACAAAACCTGTGAGATGAATTCAAAGCATTAAAATTCTGCGTTAGATATAAGGACACATCACAGTGTCAGCTATGCCGATTTATCTAAAGAAACTGTAGCGCTTGTGATCGAACCAGTTTTGTCATAATGGGCTCCGACTTCTCAAGAACCTCAGAAGACCCCGAATCACAATTTAAGGTACTCATCATTTCCATATGACTCTGTGAGATTGGGTAAAAATCCTCCTCTGATGTGCACATAATGAACTGATAGCTCTGAGTGAATAGTAGTTATGATTCAAACCCAAAACTCTTATGAATAATTCTCTTTGATTAATCTACATATCCATACACAACGGAAAATATCCAGGAAAAATATGCAGTGGTTTCAGCTTTACAAGGTTATGGCATGTCTTGCCCTTTATGAAATGCATTCAATATAATTAATGCAGTATTTTTATATTGTATTGTTTTCTGTACTGGCTGTGACTAAATATAGGCAAATGAAGGCACTCTTTCTCCCATTAATTCTTCATAATACAAAAGTGTTATCTTCAAATTAAATGTTTTCTACCCAGAAGAGAAAGGAACGTGTCTAAGCTAGAGGGAGGTCTGACTGACAACAAAACAATAACATTACAGCCACAAATTCATTACTTATATCTTTTAAACAGAAATAACACAGTTCACATTTGAACACGTATATGTTGTTCTTGTAATGTATAATGTTTGTATTATATACAAACATTAAAGGGATATTTCACTTAAAAATCAACAGTCCTTTCTCATTTACTCACCCACGCATTCCAAACCTTTATGACTTTCTTCTGCAGAACACAAACGAAGATAATTTGAAGAATGTTGGTAAACAAACAACAAGAGACACCATTGACAAAACCACTGAGATTTTTCTCAAAATATCTTCTTTTGTGTTCCACAGAAGACTGATTAATTATAAATGAAAACAGAATTTCTATCCCTTTAACTTTATTTCCTTAGTGCAAGAAGCTGTATAAAAAAAAGAAAGTTATACCAAATGATAAATATGCGGATCATAAAGTGAACTGGCCTGACTCATCTCTGGCCTTGATAAAGCTTCATCCACACACTCTTTTGATGTGGAAGACACTGCCATTCAAACTAAGAGGACAGAATAAAAGCTTGTCAGCTGAATCGTGCAGGTGATGCAAGAATACAGCTGCATGGGGATAAAAGTGATTTGCCGTATTGAAAAATTGGGGAAATATTGAAACACAAGATCAACAATGTGACTGTTTAAAAAAGCCTTCGGAGAGAAATATTGGTGATTGTTAAATATGATGAATTGTCCTTCTGCTTTCACGATTGGACAGAATTTGAGTACATTAGTGATATTAATGAATCTGAATAGATTTGTGAACCTTTTTCTCATTTAAAAAATAGTCTTTTGAAATAAATATCTTGCAGGCTTTTTTTTTAAACAATACTGAGAGCAATGGATTGCAATGTGGTGCATGTGTAGGAAGAACCTTTTTCCTCTCCCTGTCATTTCTGGAAAAGTGTGAGGAGATGTTTGACCTAGAAAATTGTGGAATATCTGGAAACTATCTGAAAAGAGTCTTCCAATATTGAAAACCGGCATTCCCTTACAGTGTTTCAGTTATTTTCATTTTGCCGTGGTGGGGAGCACTACTGTGACACTCTGTTTCCCAACCATAATTGATCCGGCCATTGTTGGCAAGTTTGCAACTAACAATTTTTGCAATGTTTCACGGTTTCAAAGCAGCTTTAAAAAAATGACAAGATTGCCTGGGCTGGTGCTGGGATGATCAGTTAAGTCACGAGGATGTCACGTGACAATCAGCAGGAGCAATCTGTAGTTTCGTCAGTCAGTCCGCAGGCTCCCTCAGGAGGATGTAACAAGGTGGTCCGACTTGAGCCAGCATAGTCTGTGGTTAACTCGGATGGGAATTTCGAGGTAGGGGAGGAAGGCTGAGAGAGAATAATTACCGTAGCCGGTCTTCATTTACTTATAAACAAGAGATAATTCTGGTTTTCATCAAATGTTTGCTTTTCAGAAAAGATAAAACAGGGAGAGTGTGTCTGACCCTCGAATAGTCTCAGGAAGGCTGTAGAACTTGATAATCGACATCACACCGCATTGAATATTGCGCCATCTAGGGAGGATGGCTGCTAGTGCGTTTAATGCAGTGTTTTGTTTTTCTTGTTTGATTAGGAAATATAACTATGGTATGTCGGTTTTGCTGCTTTAAAAAAAATGCAATAGCATAACGCAGAATCGTTCAGTAAAAGCATTTGATTGTTTCACTTTTGGTTTCCCCTCATATCAAACAAAGCAAGTAGAAGTTAAAATCCCCCTTGGGATGTGACATGAATATTATCAATTGTTTCAGATGTAAACAATGTGTATACACGATTTAAGGTAAAACAAAACGCTGTATTTTCCACTTATCATGCATGTTTACATCTCCTCTTTGCCCTGCCTCTCTGAAATGCACAGATTTTTAACAAAGCTCATCTCTCTGAAAAGCGAGGTGTGCTATGATTGTCCAGTTAACCAGTGCATAGTGATTGGTCCAATACTGCAAGCGTGTGACGGAAATGTAACGCTTCTTAACATCAGGTTCCAAAGCAATTGTACTGACAGGTACACCCACCTTCCTTGCATATACATTTGGGTGGTCCTAGTCAACTCATTCCACGAACAGACGGAGAATTGTGGGGGTGTGGTTACATGAAGCGTTCAGGGAGGTCTGGGTGAGCATTCGCTTTTGGATAGAATTTTGTCACAACACTTTTATCCCTGTTCACGCTATGACCCCTTTAAAAAGTGAATTACAAAAATCAAGTCTTGAAGTCATAAATGCATTAACTAGTTTTTCTGCCTCCGAAATACACAGAATATTCTGGAGTTTGGCAATGTTTCTAAGATGGTAGAAGGCTGTTTTTGAGACCTTTGTTATGTGATTTTCAAAAGACAAGTTGCCGTCCAATGTAACACCAAGGCCTTTAACCAAATTTGTTGGTTATAATTTCAAAAATTATCTTTTTATAATGTAATTTTGTTTCATTGTGTAAGTTAGTTGTATTTTTACTTATTTAAAAAAAAACATCAGTTTGATTGATATTATGCGAAATGCACATCAAAAAAGTTATCTGTCTTTTCACATGTAAAGACTTATATTGACACTCAAAAGGCAGAAACAAGGAATCACAGAGGGCAGACACAACAGAGGACACAAAACACACAATGCACCAACGCTGGAGAGACCAAAGGACATGTGGGAACAGTAAAGATTAACAAGGTGGAGACATAATTTCTTCCTGAGCTGCAAAGCTTGAATGGCGCAGAATTACACCCCATTGTAGTCACTTACATAAGTCAGCATTCCTTTATTTTAGGGACGAGTGCTCACACAAGAGTGTCTTTGTTATGGGCCTTTAGTGAAAGAATGACTCCACTTTTCAACATAATGGTACGGTGCATGCACCGTTATGATCATGGTCTGACAAAAAATGTGTGTTTTTGTTGTTAGTCAAAAAAGGCACAAAGACTTAACATTCACGTTTAAATTAACTTGTTGTATTGACAAGTATTGACAATTTGCAGCATCCTGAAGAATTTTTCATGCGTCTTTTCACCTGATCCTCCAAATTACTAACTTTTGGGCACGTTTATTTTTTGTGTAACACTAATATATTTATTGTTTTGGTAATTTGCTGTGAAAGAAACAATTGATTGCAGCATTGCTGCCATCTAGTTGACATGCACTCAAATAACATGTGGTGTGGTCTAATCTTTTTATTCCAATAAAGTGTTTAACTAGTTAAAATAAGTTGAGATTTATTTGTGTTCTTGGAGGACTGCGAAAAGCAAATGAACGTTGTCCCTGTTTGATGGTAAACAGTGAATTTGAGAGTGAACATGCTTTGGTTCAAGCTTTGGTTCAACATATATGACTCATCCGAGCTCCTGCACTGAGTAGAGAAGTGACAAACCAAGTATGTAACATGTTTGCATAAAGAAATCTACTACAGTTTATGTAACATGTGCATGGGCTAAATTTTCTGAGTCCTTGACCTTGTCCTTGGCCTATAGCGTTTAAGTGTGATTGGTGTCGGAGCGTTTCATTGGTTGAATGTACTGAACGAATATGCCCTTCACTGAACGAGACAAGTGAGTCGAGATGAGTTTGAATGAACTCCAGCAGTGCATGTAGTGGAAAATCAAGACAATGACTAGGTTTAATTTATTTCAAATTAAATAAAATTTTAAGATAAAGTTAACTACGTAAAAAGATAAATAAATCTTTGTATGGAACATTTACTTAAATTTATGGTTACATTTTATTTGACAGTGCCCGTGTTACAGTGTAATGAATATTTAAGTAGCCTACTGAGTAATAAAAATGAACTACGTGTACTTATTATATGGTTAGGATTAGCTATATGTAATTATGGATAATTTATAGTAAATACTATAGTAAATACATGTAACAAGGGCGTTGTAAAATAAAGTGTTATTATTTATGTATATTAATATACATATATATATAGTGTTATGATTATTATATTTATTTTTTTATTAAGTAAATTAGTTAAACGAACTGACTATAATATAGTCAATTTGTTGTGATTTATATATATTTTTTATTTATATTTATTAAGTAAATTAGTTAAACTAACATGTGTAACATGGGCACTGTAAAAGAATGTATTATTATTTATATATTTTTCTTATTTACATAGTGTTCTTTTTTAAAAAGATTTATTAAGTTAATTAGTTAAACAAACTAACTATTATGTTGATTCATTCTACTAAAATCTTTTTTGTATTTAGTTGATTAAAACTAGACTATTTAATTTTAGACAAATTTGCAGTCAAAATAGTCTATATGTGCAGTTACTTCCTGGTTTTCCAGTGAGCTGGCAGCTATAGGATTTCATTCAACATTTGTTGCCTTAAAAGGTGTGACTGAATAGAAATCTGTTTCATCTTGTTTTACATTTAAACAATAAAAATAACGGTTAGGGAACTGATTCTATGTGGTTTCATTTTCTTTTAAGACCGAAGAACTTACGTATCCTTGAAAAGAAGGAGCACTTCGTTTGCTGTGTCGTTTGGCTGTCGGGCTGTTTTCTCTGTTTCAGGGTTTGGGCTGAACACCTTTTCATACTTCTGAGTGGCAGGCTAAGGTGAACTTCTTCTTGAAGTTCTTTATCAAACTCCTTAAAGCAGGTCTCCACATAAGCATCTTGACTAAATGATCTCCGGCCTAAATCAAAAACATCAATTAACAACGATTACAAAGACAATTGTCTCTAGAGTGGTGCTACAATGGTTTCAGGTCTTACATCACAGATAGGTCATTTAGAGTATCCTGGAGAGGTGAGATCTCTGAGTCCCAACATCTCAACACAGGGGTGACTCAGGGCTCAGTGCTTGGTCCGTTGCTATTTTGACATGATTAACATAATTATAAACAGGACATCCCTAGGCTCTGTCATTCGTAAACATGGCTTTTTCTATCCCTCCTATGCGGATGATACACAACTCCACCTGTCATTTCAGCCTGACGATCCGACTGCTTCTGCACACATTTCAGCATGCCTAGCCAACATTTCGCTCTGGATGAACGACCATCACCTTCAGCTGAACCTTGCAAAAACAGAACTTTTTGTTATCCGGGCCGACACAAAGATTCATCACAACTTCTCCATTCAACTAGGCTCATCAACCAACACATCTTCCAGAACGACCAGAAACCTGGGAGTGGTGATCGTCGATCAGCTTAGCTTCAGTGATCGGGTTGCCAGCAAAAATAGTCATTTCCTATCCGAGCATGAAACGCAAGTCCTAGTCCAGGATCTTGTTCTGTCCAGACTTGACTACTGCGATGCGCTACTGGCAATAAATAAATTTCCTATAAATTCAAGACTCTGCTCCAGGCCTACATGACCCCCACTGATTTGGCACCCCCATATCTTCACTAGCTAAAGCAGATTTATATTCCCACCAGATCCCAACGCTCTGCAAACAAACGACATCTTGTGGTGTCATCCCAAAAAGGTAAAAAATCTCTCTCACGTACCTTCTCGTGAGCGGTTCCACATTTATGGTATGATCTGCCCGCTTCTACGAAATCAGCGGATTCTGTGGTCAACTTTAAAATGTGTTCAGCCCCGACAAAACGTTGTAAAGCGTATTTTAAACGGAAACGGTGGTGCAGTTGAATCCCCTGTTATGATGACGCAAGAGTCCAACTATGGGAGCTGAGAAGGCCATTCTTTGTGTTCTTTTTGAGGAATTTTCAAACCCTGATGAAATCGGTATAAATACGTGTTGAATACTGCAAAATACATCTCTTCAAATATCTTCAATTGTTTCTTATATCGAGGCGCAGCAGACTTTTCTTGGACCCATTGTGTGCCTCTTTAATACCACCTGGGTTGTATACATGTTGCTGCTGATTGGGCTGACTTTCTTGACACACCCTCCAAAGAAGAGAAAACGTATCTCAAAACCCGTTGCACACCTTTGAAAAACGTTTCCAGGAAACATGTCGTTCAACACGGAAACCGCAGCAAAACGCCACACACTGGTTTGAGCTTGAACATGCCAAAGTTGACTTTTTATTACACGTATGCTTTTTGTTCTTATGTTTTTCCAATTGCTTCCATTGTTTCCCTCATCTGAAAGTTTCTTTGGATAAAAGTGTCTGCTAAATGACTAAATGATGTAAATGAAGCGGTTTCCTGGGACGTACGCATCCGTATGACCCGAAGTTAACTTCCGGTCGGTGTTCAATTGTAATATAACCATTTAGTTTAGATTTAATTTATGATACTAATAATGCTTATTACATTTACTGTATTAAATTAGAACTACTTAACATTTATTGATTCTTTGCCAAGGTCTACCGGAAGTCAGTGTGGGCTACACGTATCGTCACGCTTGTTTTTGTTGCCGCCGCTGAAACCGTCTATACATACAGGATATATAGTGTTTGTTCAATAAAGAAAACGCAGGACACATGCAAGGAACAAGTTCTTTATTTACCCTTTATTTAAACAAGCAGTGACACTTACAGCATGTTTAACGGTTTGACAAGACGACGATCCAAAGGTTGAAGCACCTCTTTGGGGTGGGATCCAATAGAGATTCGAGGTTTAGTCACGCGATCTTTTAAATACTTTTCATTGGTTAACTATTTGCAGACGTTCAGTGTGAGTGGTAGTACAAAATGTCAATTAAAAAAGGTTTTCGACATGTAAGTTTTTTAATGTCAAAATAAATCATAGCATAATAAAAAATAAATAACTACAAATATTAACATAAACATACAATTGTATATTTATGTCGGACTCAACTCAAAGACATTAGCTCAGCCTTAATCTTTTTTATAATGAATTATTAATGTGCACACGTTTAAAATGATATGAAGTAAATACATTCGTGGCACATTTAAGCAGCATTAAACAGTCTTTTTAAACCATGTCATGCTGCTGCAGTTCAAGGATGTTATTGTTGATTTTATTGTTGAATAGAAAAAAATTGTCATAAATATCTTATTATATTATCAACTTAAACACTTCTTGCTTTAGCTTACAACTGTTCCTTTAACCTTGACCACGTTTTTTTCCCATTTATTTGTGCAACGCACATCATCATATATACAGATCCATATGGAGAACAAAAAAAAACACACAAAAACAAATTTATCTCACAATAACACTGATACAGCGGACAAACACAGAGCTGTATCCGAATCTTATCACTTCCTTACAGAAAACATCATTATTGAGAACACCACACATTCACTACTGTATACAGAGGTTAGTTTTTGAACATATGATATCCTAAGTTTCTAGATAACAGCTCAGTTCACAAGGGTTGGGGCTCTGTTGTGGATACACGGCATCATCAGTTCAAGATAGTTGTCTTTATCCATTATGTGCATCGAAGTCTTCAGCACTGCTCTTTATGATGGGAAAGATCATTGACAGTAAACATATCACTGTGTGATCCAAAGCACAAAAAAAAGAGGAAGCATGAATGAGATGTACAGCAGGTACTGCAAGTTTCGGCACAAGTGTGTGCTGTATTTACCTAATACCATTCAAGTGCAAATATACTGAGAAGAGAAAGGGCAGATTAGTGGCTGAACACTCTAGAAACTTCGGCTGGACTATGTGCCGCTTACAGTCGAACATGCAGTACATTGCGTGGATACCAAGATGGGCGAAACGGAGCTGGATTTTCAAGATCGATCCACTGCTGTTGCCTAATGGTAATGTGAGTTCATATTGAAAACCAGCTGTTGAAAATATGAAAGTTATGATCCACAGGATATGTTCAATCGGTTTACAAGACAACCATGGATCATTGAAATGATGTCATTTTTTAACCCTTTTCAATAACATTATTTATCAGTAGTCTCATCAAAAATGCAGAATCCGGAATAAGAGAACATAGATTAAAAGCAAATTCAATTCAGTAAACATAGTCTGTGAATGCAGACAAAAGTACTTGAAAAAAGCAACAGTTTCTGTCTTTAAATAAGTTAAAAACATATTGTTGTATGAATGTGATTAATTCATTAGGGCACCACCGTTAACCAGTTAAAAAATATATTACATCAGGTTAACATAAATTGTGTATGTTGAGACGACATAAAGAGTTCATCTTGTATACAGTAGATCAGAATGGAAGTCTTGTCAAGTTACATTTTCATACTATCTACTTTACCTTTTTTACTACATAAATAAACAATTTTTCTTAACCGTTCATGATTGAAAACTGTGTGCAACATATACAGACAGATCAAATATCTACTAAGTACATCTGCTCCTCTAAACGGATCAAATTCAATGTTTTTGAAATGTAGTCTGAAACCCGCAAACACAGATTCAGAAGGAACAGAATATTATTAGCTGCATGACGCACATTTCTTAGTCTTTTCATTGTGCTTTTACCCACTAAAAAATGTATGTACTCCAATGCACTTATTTACTGGTAAATTCCTAGCTTCCGAAAGAATAACGTTACATGATACAAGATGTTGATGCAAGGCTTCAAAAGTCTTCTTTCGTTTGTGCATATTTGCCTAAACCTCTTACCTCTGGAGTGGAAAAACCTGAGACCCACTTACATATTTCACAGGTGTTTTGGAAAATTGATCCTAGAGAATCTGGATACGTTTTTCTATTTGTTAAAGTGCTTCCCCTCTCATCCGAGATTCCTCTGCATTTGTACTCATTTGTATCAGATATTCAACGATGACTTTACAGCTGTTAAATATATCTGTAAAGACACAACCTTGACTCTATGAGGCGATCAAATGCTATGGAATGAAGTTGAAGGCTATCATTTAAATAGCGGTCTTATCAAAACATTGGTTAGGTTGGCTTATCGCATGATCTGACCTGATAAATAGATAAAGAGACACACATTTATACTGGAGGTTGGGCAGAAGATGTGTTTCACGGGCTGTGGGGGGTTGCGGGATGTCTGAAGTGGGAAGGAGCTGTTGACTGGTTGCGATCATATTTAGATTTGGGGTCTTCCTTGATGACTTTCTGGATTTTAAGTCTCAGTATAGTGCCTTCAGTCCTTGGCTTTCAAATTCTGACCAGGCATCATTAAGTTCCATAAAAATCATCTTGGCATATTGTTCATATGGCTGGCCAGTAGCCTGTAAATGAAAAGAGTGTAAAGAAAAAGAATGATTAAATAGCCTCATTAAATATTTTCATACTTCAATATAAGTTATATTGAAACATCTGCATTAAAGTAAGGAATGTTTATAAAACAAATTGTCTAAATGACTAAACAGAAGTCTAAACCGCTCATTTGTCATGTTGGATCCAGATAGTTGTAATTATTGTGTTTGAAACACTGAAACATTTTCAAGTTTAGTTTTCAAATTAACTGTGTTCTTGATTCTCAAAGCAGCCGTATACTATTAAAATACTGTGAAGTCATTTTTTTAATGGACTGTTATTCGCTCTGGATAAAACGGATACGTCGCTCACCTTGTCAGGGTGTACCACCAGCACAGCTTTGCGGTAAACCTTCTTCACCTGGTCTGGTGTGACGAGGTCAGCCATGCCTACAGTTTTCCAGCGTGTCTCCCCCTCCCAAAGCACTGTGTGCATGGTGGACAGCAACGCTCTGATGTTTCTCTCTTTCCCTTCAATCCAGTCAAGGATCTGTCAAACACACAAGGGACATGATGACAAATGAGACTAAATATTTAGTACATAGTAACGAATTTTCTCCATTGCATAAAATGACAACATAGTTAAAACTGTATGTTTCTAGGTATTTCTAGGTCCCTGTGAGGGAAAACAGCTTTTAAATCAAACAGAAATATATGTATTGAAAACTGTGGACGGTGTGTGTGTGTCTGATGTTTGTTCATTTTTTATTTTCCACCTTAAGTTTCTCTGGGTCCATCTCTTTTGCCATCTCTTCTTTTCTCATCTCTGCTATGGTTTTTGGCCCTTTTTTGTCCTTGCCCCCAGCAAAGCCCTGACCGGAGAGCAGGTCATCGAAATTAGCGTCCAAAACCTTTGGCCTTGTTCCTAGAAAGAAATAGGAAACAGGAAGTTGTTGTTCCCGTGATTGACAAGCTTTTCCATCATTTATGACAAGACTCGATACATTTTTCCAGCTGTCCATGTTTTCAACGTCAAACAGAAGGGGGTGCTGTTATCTTTTGAAAGAATTTTGCATTAGCATTTACAGCTCCAAAAGGTGTTTTATGTGTCTTTGACAAAAACATAATTTACTCTGCTTTTACGCTCAGTATGTTTTTTTTTTAATGAAAACTTCCCACATTCAGGAAGAGATAAAAGAGAACATGTGAACAATAATATTTGAGGCTTTGTTCTCTCGAATTGTATGTTCACAAAACATTCTAAGGGCCATGATAAAACATGCTTGCGCTGGCAATTTCATTAAAAACAGGCGGGGAAAGATTTAAGCCAAGGACCACTTTTGTAGATAAAGATACATGGTTGTACAGATTAAGTGTTGCATACAGATTTAATACATATCTTTAAATGTAAATGCACTCAGGGTGTTGTCTGTTACTGACCCATGTTAGGTTGTGTTTTCGCTCCAGTGCCCCCGGGTGATGCTCCACCCCTATTGGAGAAGCTCACATTGTAGTTTGGTCTGTTCTGTGGAGAGGTGTGAGGCATGGATGGTCCAGGTGCCTTAGGTGGGGTCTGGTGGTGTGCTCCCTGGTTCGGAGGTTGCCGCTGACCCGTACCACCAGGTTGCCATGAAGGAAAGCCAGTACCGGGATGCCAGCTTCCAGAGGCAGTGTGCTGCGGAGAGGGAGCAGGACGCTGGGGGGAGCCCATGGCTGGAAATGCTCCTCCTGTACCAGTAGGCGTGGTGGGTTTGCTGGAGAATCCTGATCCACCTTTGCATGAAAACATGCTGGTGTTACCAGTGAATCCAGAGTGTACTTACACAAAGATTTATACAAACTTTTCCTTTACCTCCCAGATTGCTTCCTAAGTTACCCAAATCCGCAAACGGGTCCTGGGTGTTGGGTTTGCCCTGGTGGGTGGGTGTGCTGTGCACTGAGCTTGTTGGACTGGTGCTAGCGGACTTGCTTCCGATCCCAAACCCTTCACCTGATGAGATGAATCATCACCAACAGTTTAATTGTCTTGATCGGGTACAGGCCATTTTAATGACAATAGCTTTGAGAATTACTAAAGTAAAGAAAAAGCTTGGTTTATTTAAAAAGCATTATACCAGGTTGTATAACGTTTCGAAAAACATCAACAGTATTAAATCATGAGGTCAACATCCCAGTCCAGATGGAAAAGGAGTGAGTCATTTATTTTGTGTTTATTGCAATTGCAAAGGAACCACCGGATGGCGCTATTAATTATCTTGTATTCAAACGGCACTTGCCTGCAGCTGCTTGTTTGTTCCATTCCCATGTTCCTGTAGAGCTCTGCTGCTGAATGTTAACAGTGGGGGTAGTGGGGGGCACAGGAGAACTTCGACCTGTTAAGAAAACATTTTGTTACCTTAGTGTATTTTTTACAAGTTTCAACACATAACATACTGATACAAAAAAAGTTTTGGTTCACTTGACTGAAATGTTTCTTATGTTTTTTTGTATATTTTGTTAAAACATCTTTTCATATCAATGCATAAACTTATGTCTGAAATTATTCTTGTTTATTATAAATGCAGCACAACTCACAAACAATAAGCTTAATGCATTATATTCAAGATGCCTAAAAACTGACCTACAGTTTTAAGGGGCTTTGCTGCACATGACCAAGATTACTCTTTTTGATATGTGATTCAATAGAAATTGTGTCTCGCTGTTTTCTATTTTGATGTTCATCTGCCTCACTTATTCCCAGATACATAATACCAGTGACACTTCTCCTACACAGAGCGCATGCTGCTACATGCTGTACTCAAAACAAATGATCAAGCTCAAATAACAGTAAAAAAGCCAATAACAACTGCACACTCATCAAAAAACATCAACCATTAGCACTCACACTGTCTTTTTCTAGAGGACTGTTTAACAAGGCTATCTTGCTGTTTGTTTCTGGGGGATTTCACACAAAAGAAATTGCCTGTTGTTATGGTGACATTGCCCACACACTGGCAGCACTGAGTGGCAGACGCGCATGCCTTACCCATGCCCATGTTCTGAATTGTAGGAGATGGAGATCGTGCAGCATGCAGGAAGGGGTCTGGCTGCCCCTTATTACCTGGACCGAGGAATGCCCCCATGAAGTCCTGCGGCTTAGAGGCGGGAGCGGTGCCAGACCCAAACAGGTCAAAAGCTGAAGAATGAAATGAAGGATTCATTTGAATTAGTTAAAATTCACATCGAATGTATATTTAAATATAAATAATTTATATATTTTAATAAAAATAAAGAATTATAATAAGTAAAGAATAAAATTCAATTCACTGACTATTGACACATTTCTTGGGTAAAATACTTGAACTGTGCCATTTAAAAGCCCCAGTTATTGCCGTTTACTAAAAGTAAAACTATTAAAACCATTTTTAATCAAATAAAACAAATGACCTTAATATTATTGGGAAAAACATAAACCTAACATAATACACGCAAATAAGTTTAAGTTGTGGCACTTAAATTATTTACTAAAAATAAATAAACAATACTAAATCTAAAATAAATGTATTTACCTTAACTAAATAATGAACCTAACTTAATAATTCAACTAAAAAATAATTGCATGACAAAGGCACATAACAAAACTGCTAAAAATGAAACTATGAAAATGTGAAAACAGAATTTATTTAATTAAGTTGATAAAAAACTACAATAAAACTGTAATAACTGACATCTGGCTGTATATACTGTGTTTTTGACTTTCAAAAGCTTATATGTATCCATACTGGTATACATAGAATTTTTCACATTAGAAATATATATTAGAAATATTTAATATGGAAATACAGAATCTCACAGAAGTTACATTTCTTCAGTATTGTCACATGAAAAGATATAGTGAAATATTTCCAAAATGTGAGGGGTGTACTCACTTCTGTGAGATACTGTATATGAAAAAGGAAAGGTATATATTTCTATATATATTAATATATAGAAAGGTATGCTAATATATACTTATAAAATATCTTAAATATTTAAGGATATATTTTATCTGTGAAATCTGCACACATCAATGTATATATTTTATGTGATAAGCTGCAAGACGTCTGTCTGTCATGTTGTAATCACAATGTTACTCAATGGCAGCTTACAGTCTCCAGATCGAGGTGACGGGCAGGGTGAAGAAGAGGCCACGGATCTCCGAGGAGTCGACTGAGCAGAGGTTGGGCCGCTGGCCGGCTGTGATGTGGGCGGAGCTCCAAACAGATCTCCCAGCAGGTCTGTGGTGTTACTTGTGGAGGGAGGTTGTGGGGAAGATGGAGGAGGCTGAGCCGCATCTAGCCCAAGCAGGTCTACTTCTTCAGCAGGTGGAGGAGCGGCTGCTGCAGGCTGGAGCTCTGGTTTCTTGGCCGCTTTTGTTTTGCCGTTGCTTGTGTTGCTCAGCTGGCTGGATATGGAGAGCATCTCATCATCCGAGGGTTCGCTTTCCTCATTCGGCCCCACTCTGCCTCCGCAACCTCCGTGGCCCGGGGTTGGATCTAAGATAGGATAAATTTGGAACTGGGATGTGAGGACGCTTAAAGGGATAGCTCACCCAAAAATGAAAATTCTGTCATCATCTACTCATCCTCATATTGTTCCAAACCTTTTTAAATTTCTTTGTTCTGCTGAACACAAAGGCAGAAATTTTGGTGAATGTCAGTAACTAAAAATATAACATCCCCTATTGACTCCCATAGTGTTTATTTTCCAAACTATGGCAGTATAGGGGGATCAAATCTACTTGGTTACTGACATTCTTCCAAATATCTTCCTTTGTGTTCAGCAGAGGAAGATTAAGAGCTGAATGGAATGATTTAAACTGTGTATGGAAAGGGATAAAACTGAAAAATATATAAAATATAAACATGATCAAACCTATGAAATAATCCAGCCCTAAGAACTTTAAAAGGAATATTACACCCAAACATGAAAATTCTCTAATCAATTACTAACCTTCATGCCATTCCAGCTGTATATAAAGATAAAAGTTTTGAAGAAAAAAAAGTGTTTGTTCCCCTGAAGGAAACCGTGTACATCTGGAATGGCATGAAGGTGAGTTAATAATGCTTTTAAAATTATAATCAATTATGAAATTATTAAGTTTTTATTCTTGGGTGAATTGTGCCTTAATAACTACGGTCTAAAGTAAATTGTTATTTAATCAATTTTAAAAACATCTATCCCACTAAAGTCATTGACTTCATCTGTGCATTAACTGATCTAAGTCTTCTAGCCACCGCAAATCTATTAATCCACTTTTTAGTGTGCGCTCTGACAGGCCTCCTACACTAAGTCTTACCTTCTAGTTTCAAGCCTTCCATTTCATCTTTTCAGCCGAGAATGAAAAGTACATTAAACAGATGGTGTTTAGTTTAATGGGGCACAGAATCTCTACAGAATGCCAGGGAGTGACTAATGACTGTTGACTTACAGTTTAAAGGCCTAATCAGACACAAACTAAGCTTTTACCTCAACAGCCTAAACTCAGCCTAATGTTGGAAAAGTACGCTGATATCTATTCATTTTGTAAAATAAAAGGGGGATGTTTCACCAGCCAAATAAAAAGTACAACAACATATGCATAGTCACAATGTTGCTTACCTTGTATAAATTATTTAAAAAATTATAAACACTGTCCAACCAACCTTAATTTCCAAAAAAGCGAATCAAAACCCTCCATTCAACTTTCAACTGTATCAGTAATATAAAGAATTTGTGCATGTTACCTGCAATGGCCAGTGCGTCCTGATGTTCTTGATGGCAGGAAAAAAGCACATTAGGGGTCAGATCTTTGGTGGGGAACTGCTCCCATGGAGGTGTGAGATCTTTCTGTTTCTCTGTGCTTTCCACCTCGATGTCTAACACTACATGAAACAGCTGCGGATATTTCTCAGGAGAATCACAGGCATCCAGCTCTGTTCTGAACACACAAACAGACTATGGTGAAGTGTAGATAACAAGAACAACATCGAAGCATCAAATATGAAAGAACTAAGAAAAATATATCTCTCTACATGAGCTGTTAACCTTTTTTGCTTTTTTCTGATTTAATATAAGGTGACGCCTACAGTGGTCTGAAAAAGTATTTGCCCCTTCTGGATTTTTTGCATATTTGTCATGCTTAAATGATTCAGATCATCAAACAAATTATATTATATTACTCAATGAAAACCAGAGTAATTACAAAGTGCAGTTTTAAAATGATGGTTTTATTTATTATGGTAAAAGACAATCCAAACATGGAAAAATTAAAAACTATATTTGTGTAATATTAAAATTTGTTTGATGATCTGGATCATTAAAGCATGACAAATATGCAAAAATACAAAAAGTCATTTCAGGCTACCCAGATCACTTATTTTGCCTTTATGCAATATGGAAAACTATCATTCCATCAACGCTGGCCGAGTGAAACTCACGATAGTATCATCCTTCGGAGCAGCTCAGTTGGCGGACGTTTGGACAATAATGGGGTTACAGATGGATGGCTAATTGGTATGTAAACAATTTCTTTTAAATACTCTACTGGCCTATCTGACACTTCCTTTCCCTCCTCTTAGGTGACAATGGTTACCCCCTGACACCATGGCTTATGACACCATTGATAAATCTACAAAGCCGACAGGATCTGGCATACAATGAAGGACATGCAAAATCTTGATCGGTTACTGAACGCACAAACAGTATCTTAAAGGGGCGCTGGCGGTGTTTGGACACATCGGGTGGTACACTGTTATACAGACCAGAAAAAGTTTGCAAAATAATACTGGCCTGCTGCTTTCTATACACCAGACCCAGAGAATGTAATAAGACCTGATCGTGGTATGGTGCCTCCAAGGTCACCTATCTGAAACATCGACATAACTCTTGCTGCAATTCCAAAGCGACAGGAACTAATTCTACGTTTCTAAAAGTGTATGTATGCATTGAAAAGCAAGCTCAGAAAATAGTTTCTGTGAAATGTATTTGTTATGTTTAATTGCGTCACATATTTCTCGTAGGCAGACATTTAATTATTTTAATGTGTTATTTATTGCTAGCACAGCTTCACATATTTTGTCTTGCTTATCCAGCACTTCCTGTCTTAAAGCCGTATTGTGTGCCGAGCTAACACTGCGGGATGCTGTAGGATATTCCGGTCCAGGGGTTGTAAGATGAACAGATCCGGTTGCCGCATCAGTGGTGTCAGGACCTCAAAGGGGTTTTTGTCACTGTCGGGAATTTCACCCGACGGAGAGTTTTCGCCAATTATGCTAATGATGCGTTCATCGCATATGGATATGCTCGATGATGATGATGGTGGTGCTCCTCCAGTTTGAATACGATTTGCAGTCAAGCTTCATGTCAAACCATTTCCTTTTCACTTCTGGGACTGTTCGATTAACAGATGAAACTCCATTAACAGCAATTGTTATGTGCTGCCAAGCTTCCTTTCCTTTAGGACCTGATGCGGCACTATGTATGCTTGAAAATAAATTGTTGCGTTTTGAATAAACTTCCGATAGTAAAACTTAAATTTCTGCATCTGAGAATTTTATATTTTTCATTCGCTTTTGAGAGGAACGTATCATTTGAGAGTCAAGAAGTAAGGTAAGAATAACTCCTCATCATTATGAAATAATAGTGTTTTACACCTATGTACATAAACTTGTTGTTGGACACTCCCTAACCAAAGTAGGACCTTAAAAAACCCTAGTTTTTTACTCTTTAAAATAAGAGTTACTCTTTCTGTTGCTCTTCATGCCCCACGTCTTTGATAGGAGAGAAGCAGTGCGCAAGGAATGGAAAGGGTTAAAATGTAGCATGTTTGGCTCTAGATAAAGATATAGCAGAAAGAGCCAATTTAGGATGATTTAGCTAGAGGGTGAGTAAGTCATGACAGAATTTTATTTTTTGGGTGGAGTAACTCTTTAAAGTGTTACAGTGTCCACACCACATGTGAATTTGTTCGTCTTTACTGCAGTTGTTGTGACAAAAAAAGAAATAAAAAACATGGCATTTATTCAGTCGTTTTGTTTTTTTTACGTCTGCTGAGGCATGCTGGGCATCCCCACTGTAAAATGCCACTAGTACAAGTATCAGCTCTGCATTGCGGTTTCGTAAATCAAAATCTATATAGTCAGATTGACTGTGATACATCATGGACCAGTTTTGCATTTAGTGTTGAAAGGGAAATCTTATCGAGCCTGCTTTAAAAGCATTAAATAAAACTTCATGTCAACTCCCCAAATCAAAGTCAACTGCTTCAGATGTAACATGTGGTGAATGAGAAGAAACACTTACTTTATAAACTTTAAGACTGTAGTGCCAGGGGCAATGAAACCAGTATGGAATTGAATCTGGAGTATCTGGGTGTTTGTTACCTGCAGACACACAGAACAGACATTTGTGCTAACTAAAGGCCTAAAACGTAATATTCAATGACAAAGAACTATAACTACAAAGAAGTTATTAACACGTCTCCTACCTTGGCCTGTAGTGCATGAGAGCGCATGTGAAAGACGGAAATCACAACGTCTCCTTGGGCACTCACTCCTACAGGAAAGACAACTTTTCCCTCCTGAACTCTGTGTTCTCTAAGATCGTACAACAGATATGAAGAGAACTTATTATTCCTTTCTGTTACACCAAATGTTTTTGAAGAAAGTTAGTCATATGTGATCTACCTCATTCTCTCGTACTCCTGGGCTGTAGAAAATATCTTGGTCTCGCCGATAAGTACGTCACAAAATGGCCGACAGCCACTGCGCTGTTTGTTGAAGCACGGAACAGGACTCATGGTGACAGCTTTAATGACTAGCGGTTTCGAATGAGGTACCGTGGGCTTCTCTGAGACTAAACTGCATACGTAACCTATGTACCTAAATGAACAAATACACGGAAAGTTAGACTGTCAAACACTCTGCTCGAAAAATGCCCGATGTATGCAAGACTTCAGTTGGATTAAGCAATGAATATTGCTCAACAATAATACAGTTTTTGTTTCGTATCATTTTTTATGTCAAAGATATAGGTTTTCGAGCTTTAAGCTGATTGGCCGTACCTCCTGTGGGAGGGCCACAGGCCAGATCCAGGTCTCTTTGCGCTGAGAAGCTGCATGGCTGGCACCGGGTTGGCAAAAAGGTGGCAGAAACAGAACATGGCACAGACCAGCACACCCGAAGGAACTCTACCATCCTAAAGAAAGGAAGAGCAAGCAAGTTTGAGGATGGGTTTGAATAATACTATTGAAATTTGTCATCTAACCAGCTTAGAGACGACCAGAAGAATTTGAAGAACAAATTCATTCAGTACAATATGAGGGCCAAAAACTGAGTAAAATAAAATATTAATAAAATCAATTTATTAAATCACATTAAATCTATTATTATTATTAATAAAATAAAATAAAATTGTCATTCTTTTCAATGCAAATAAGCCTCTTATATAACTGTATGTAACTACTCCCATAAACCATTTAAACCCACATAGTATTACCATCTTTTGAAATACATTATTGATCGATGTATTGATCATGGCAGCACCCTGAATGGCTGTTTTTAAATTATGGAGAAGACTGTTTAAATCGAGCAAATATCCAGAGGCACTTTTTTGCACATTTAGGTGCCTGGTTTACAAAGTTTGCAAGATCAAAGCAGTCTGCTGTTGCATCCTCCACATTCATGACTGTGCCCCAACACAAAGAACTGTGCAGAACTCTTTAACATAAATTATGCGAGTATGTTTATGCTGTTACCTAATTAGCATAATTCCAGCCACTAAAACAACACAGACAGCATGTGCAAATACAGGTGGTTACACACCTGGCATACTGGTTTAGTTTTCCTTGACACTGATGAATGAAGTTTTCTTGTTTTTGTTATTGCCTGCCTATTTGTTCTGTGTGAAACATATTCATGTTGAGATTCTTAAAAGCAACATTAAGAACTGTATGCTTTTGCATATTAAGCATCAAGAAAAACAGGCCATTTTGTGCAATGTAAAAGGAGAAATAAGTCTGATGTCAGGCACTACCGCTTCCATGGGAAAACGTTCTCTTAGATGCAACAGAACATAAAAAAGAGAATAGCGTGCTGTCAAATTATCAAACAAACAAGTACCTTCATCTCCATAACAAAAACCCAAATGTCCAGACAGCAAATCATCTTTTTATTATTTATTAAAATATTGATGGCAGCTATTCTGTGAGCCTGGAGACTGTAGTGTACATCGTGGGTTCATAAAAGTGCAATAGCTATGAATAAACAGTTCTCATTAGCAGCTATTTAAGATGTAGCCTTACTTGAAATGAGTGGAGGCTTGGACCCAGAAACGGTATCACTAATGTCATGACCTAACAAGCGAATATATGGATTGCTGTTTTCTACACTTCACAATATTCAATAGTGACACCAGTACTAGTGGAGCTCGAGGAATGGTTTGAAAACTTAACATAGCTTGAACATTGAATGTATTCTTACCGAGCAGGTGATAACACACACATTCTTGGGGTTTTGCTTGAGCCAATTGTACATGTTCTTACACACTGCAAACAGGTTGTGGAGACTCGGGGCCTGTCGGGAAGGCCAATTGCACTCGGACACCTACAGATGAAGAATTAAACAATGGAGAAGGATTGAGACAGCATAAAGACAAATACCTAAAAGAAGGATAAAAGAACAGAGGGGGGTCCAAAAGGGTCCACAAGCTAAACAACTACTGTCTTGAGGACAAAAAGATTTATTTTTAATAGAATGGCCGGTAGGAAATAATAATGTCTGATCATTTTATCTTTCAGTTCAATCACTATTGGCTCAAGAGGCATACATTTTTGGGCCTGCTGCGAGATGAGCGGTGAGTAACTGCAAACACCTGTGTCTTATTCCAGTAAGCGGCGTTGAGAGTCTGCATAAAAGATCCGACAGAGGGGGGAGAGGGACCTGCTGCTTACTGGCGACTGCACGTGGGAATCCAGAACGAGCTCACGACACGGAAGGAATCTCACAGGCTTGGATTATACTGTGTATGCGACTTAGCGCTGAATGCACGACCTCTTATGTTTGGATTAAGTGACTATTTTGTGTTAAATAAAGACCGGTAGCAGTCACAGGTGTTTGTCGTTTGCAGTTAACCCGCTCGTCTGGTAACTCTTTCTCCCGCTGCAGACCTCACTGAAACCACGCCCCCCTCCCCACATACATATTTATGGAAATTATAAAAGGACACAATTGACAGAACTGAATTGATAAATGCTCCAGCACTATTTAATAAAAGAATGTCAAAATGGTCAGAGCCGATGGTCGATAGGTTCGTGCACCGCCATATGGTGCCGGTGCATCCTGGGCGACCCGAGTTTGAATCCCGGCTCATGGTCCTTGCCCCGACCCCACCCACTCTCTCATCCATTTCGCTTCCTGTACTCTCTAAACAAATCACTGTCTGTCCATTAAAGGCAAAAACGCCAAAAAGCACTGTTTTTTAAAGTTATTTCATTATGTGAGAAAAGCACTGTTTAATATTTAACAAATGAAATCCAGATGAGTCGTCATAGTGACCACTAGCCTATAATATCTGCTAGTAGCCTACTACAGTATGCTGCCCAGATGTCTGGGAATGATTTTGGAGCCTCTTAGACTTGACATGTTCTTTATAAAAAATTATTTTATTTTATTGCTACTCTACAGTTCAAGATGACCAAAAATATAACATGAAAGTGATCGTGAAATCCAGAGCGTAAAGCTCACCCTGTTGGAGAACTTGGCGCCCCGATAGTTCCTTTGTGACAGGTTGAAAACAGTGTAGTGGTCGGCATGCCGTGAGTCCAGGAAAGAGCGGATATCCTCTGTGTGGTTCCTGTAGCCCATCTCCACTACTTCAGCAGGATATGACATCACTAGCAAAGTGAGAGAATTGGAAATAGGCAATTAAGAAATGACCCTGATAGCACTTTCAGGTTTGTTTGTGACCAAAACAAATATTTCACATATAAATGCTTTCGTCAAAATTGCTGATTTAAATACTTCTAAATATTGCATTTAAACTGCATGGGCAGGTAATAAAACTATTTACCCACACACAGAGTAAGAGAATAAGAATTGGGTAAACTTTTCAGGATATATTGAGTACTGAGCACTACATTCTAATAAAGAATGAGAGTTTATACTATGTATGTGATAAATCTGTAAAACAGAATTTTTATTTACCAATGATACGGGATGTGATGTAAGCAATGTCCAGCTCTCCTTTAGTATACCTAAATTACACACATAAACATTTAGTCGATACTGAAATGATAATACATGATCATATCCATACAAGTATTCATATATTTTTTTATTTTTTTCCGATATTGATGACAATAAAGCAACACAATTTAGCAAACCTATTTAAATGTAAAGGGACAGTTCACCCAAAAATTCTGTCATCATTTACTCACCCTCTTGTCACTTCAAAAATGTATAACTTTATTTCTTCTGCAGAACACAAAACATCATATTTAAAAATATGAGTTCAAACAACTGTGGTACCCATTGACTTGCATTGGTTTTGTGTCCATACAATAGAAGTGAATGTGCACTGCTGTTGTTCCGCTACCAACATTCTTCAAAATATCTTCTTTTGTGTTCTGCAGAAGACAGAAACTCATACAGGTTTGAAATGACAAGAAGGTTTTGACATTTTTGGGTGAACTCTCCCTTTAAAGCTCTAACATGATATAGTGGAAATATACAATTCATATCAAACTTGATGTCTTTGCAACACTGTACTTTGGTCATGAGTCATCTAATCCCTAGACATAGTGAACAACATTACACAACACCCAAATCACCTGACTGATCTACTGGAGATAAAAATCCCTCTAATGAGATCCTATTTAAACAAGCTACTATTCTAAGCCTCTGTGTGATAGGTGTATGAACACACTCTCACTAGCATTGGTCTCTCTCTGTGTGTATGTGTGTGTGTTGGTCTTCATCTGCACACGGTCTGAAAATAGCTGCTGGTTTAATTACAATGCGTGTCCGTGCATGTGAGTATGTGTTTGTGAAAAAAGGAAAAACCTGAGACATTTAAGTCCACTTAAAACATTTTGCTAATTTAGTGTCTGGTTACCTAACAGAACATTTTTGTTTTTGCCAGAATAAATGACTTGTGTCGCATAAAACCCTCTTACTTGAAAACAACATAGTGTGTTGGTATACTGCTTGACCCAATAGTTACTCTGAGGTAAAATGCTATTACATAAGTGCTTCACGCTGTGTCTACTCATCAATGTCTTTTAGTGCTTTTTCTTTCAGCTGAGATATAAATGCACATGAATAGTTCAGGACATCCAGATGCTGGGCTACTGTATACCACCATCAGAAAAGTTTCCTCGGGATAACCACACACAACTGTAACGAAGTAAACAAGGGATTTCCTACTGTACACTGCAAAGCATCATTCTCTTAATGTGCAATGCCTTGTTTTCCAATACTATCATGCTAACCCCATTGGTAAATCTTGTCCCATAAGAGAATATGACAAATGAGAATATGTTTAAATAGAGAGCAAATGGACACTTATGGTTAAAGATGAGGAATTCATTTTAATCTTGAGTACCTATACAACAGTATTGCATACTTTATGTCTTCAAAGAGTATTTAGTTTGATCAAATTTATAAAAGACAGATACAGCTGTACGATTATTTCCGGAAAAAGACGAGCGCCTGGAGGCGTGCGGGGGGGGGGTAGAACTTTAACACGAGCACACAATACATCATCGCATTGATTCGAAATAAATTTGTGTCGTTCACATTATGCACGTACATGCCGATTGCCAACAAAACACAAACATGTGACTTAGTTTCACTTACCACATGCGGTTCATGTCCGGCATCATTTAGGGCGGGGACCCACGGCATCTATCAGTTTCCAAATCCACTTTTATATCCACCGTTTATATAACATTTATCACAGAAATTCAGTGAGCAAACAAACACAGCTTAACTTCCCTCAACCGAGTGAAGCGGCTCTTTCTCACGCTGGCTGATTGACGAGTGGATGTGCTCTTTCGCTTGCTGGATGACGCGTTGGGGTGCTTTTCCGGGAGAGTTGTCTAATAAGGGGCTAAGAATCCTTGTTACGAAATGGGAATCGATATTAAAAAAAAACGATACCTGTACGAAACCAGGCGGAGTGAATCGAGCACAGAAATACTACATCTCTTATTTTGAGAAGTTGACCATGTTAAGCTTGAGAAGCCAGCACGTTTAACAGTGTAAAGAAGTCAGAATGCATGAAATAGCATGTTACCTCTGCTTTAAGTCTCCGGCCTCTAAGATATTTCTCTTTGAAAAATCTCTAGAAATCTCACAAATGTCGAAAAAAAAAAAAACTCCAGGTATAAACAAACCTACACCAGATATATGAAAGGGGTCACATGGCGCGAATACGTGTTTTTTCTGTGTCTTTGGTGTGTTATTAGTTGCCCATGCATGTATTAGTATTACCCAAAATTGCTCAAATTAAAGTGTCGGAACAAAAGATACATTCCATCTAAAAGACCTGCCTGAATCTCCTCGTGTATCGCCCAAATGTTTGCGCAAGTAAGGTGGGTAAGTAAGGTGGGCGTACCTGTCAGTACAATTGCTTAGGAACCTGATTTTCCAAATATGGTAAGAAGCATTACATTTACATCACATGCTTGCAGTATTCGACCAGTATTCGCATGCCATCACATGCTTGCAGTATTCGACCAATCACTACACACTGGTTAACTGGCCAATCATAGCACACCTCGGTATGTGGAAAATACAGAGCTTTTAAACATTAAATCGTCTATACATATTGCATTACATCTAAAACACAAGGTTATGTTATTTTTAGCCGTGTCATTTAAACCCCTTTAACAGTTGTTTCATTTGTAACCCAAAACTAGGTCACCCAGAAATTTGTTGAAAGACCTCAACTGTGTTTGCTCTAAACATCAGCCCTACACACATGAACACAATAAAAACATTCACAGAAAAGCCACATGCACAAATAAGAACTTACGTGGCCACTTGATTCATAACCTTTGTAGAGGTGTCTTTGATGGTGTCTTTTAGGTTATCCTTGATATTGCTGAAGAACTTTCCGGCACCTCCTTTAACCATATCCAGAAGCCCCCCTCCATAGTTTCCGTCCATATCTGGAGACGCAGGGCCTTCAACAATCAGAATTCATATCTTACAACATGCATGCAGATGGGATACCACAAACGCAAATACAGATATGACATGGACTGCTGTATCAGCCACTGTTTGGCCATTTTGTTATTGTTGAATTCCTAATACGCCCTTTTTCAGTTTAGAAATCTTGTGACAAACTTTTGAAATGGGTTATGACTAAAATATAGTATTTTATTATATACATTATTATAGATAAGAATAAAAAAATCACAATTTTAGGGAGAATAATGTCAATTTAAAATCTCCTTTTTTCTGCATCTGGAATGGTTAGCATGTGGATCCAACACTGCACAAACCAAATAATACAACATGTAGTTGTCAAACATGACACATCAATAAGGTAGATATCTAAATCTAAAGTAGTGGTAAGAAGGAAATTCAAGGTCAAAACATGCTGATGAACAGTTAGGTTTCAATTGCAAATACCTCTATCATTTCCTATATACCTAAAGGCAATACAGGTCCATAATTTATATACCAGGTTGCTATAATACAGTCATTAAATATAGGAGACTATCGTAAACAAGCGCAGTTATCATAAATGAAAGTCGCATTGGATAAAAGTGTCTGCTAAATTACTAAATGTAAATATTATTAAGATGAAACGCAAACCAATTGTGGATCAAACCATATTGTGAGATTATGTGTAGGAGATAAAAAGACAACAATACAGTAATAAAAGGTTTAACATATGAAAAACATCACTAGATCACTAGACCACACACAAATAAACTCACCCACTCAGCTGCATACTTCACCTTGACCAGAATATGATATACATTACAAGACAGTCAACCATTGTCATGAGTCAACATTCTAATACTGCACATATCCCTCAATCTGTGTGAGTCAAAGCAGAGGAAATAAACTTGGCTACTGATTCTAAAAGTTTTGCTTACTTGAGTCACTATTAATTTCTATTTTTTGCAATTTATGTTCCTTGAAAGATAAGTCAAATTTTGAAAGATGTGACGGTGCCAAATGAACAAAGGCAAGCTTTTTATGCTTCACAACCTTGTGTGCCCATTATATAATCTTCAGCCTAAACTCAGGTAAATACTCTTGGTGAATATATATATATATATATATATATATATATATATATATATATATATATAGGCAAAATACATCAAATAGAAGAAGGAGGCTGCTTTCAAAATAACCATATCAAATGTATAAAGCAATTTTTCCTACTATGGTAGTCAATGATGGCAAAGAACTGGTTACAAGTGTTCTCCCAAAGATCTTTCTAAAACAGATAGAACAAAAAAAGGAATACAGATTTGGAACAAACTGAGGGTGAATAATTTTTTTGGGCGAACTGTTCTTTTAAAAGATGCCGACACCAAAAGTGGCCTTTAAGACCACATATTCTTAAAAATTAAATAATTTAGTAGTGACAGCAGTCCTTAAATTCGAGTTACCCCTCCGATTTCTAGTATTCCTGATATTTCTAATCCCGTGTGAATAAAAAAATGAAAATAACAGACAGCGTCTGATAAAAAAAATTGTCACACCTCCCCATGTAAAACAAAACTGAATAGAGCTTAAGTCATTTAATGGCCACCGATCTCTCTTAAACTCATGCAAAACAAAACATAATGTGGAACTACTTTGATTTGAAAATGTTGAAGGACCCCTAAAACAGTAACTGTCAGCACTTTTCTCTCTTCCACTTGTTGTTACTAGAAGAGCTGTGTGGCCTGGCATTGCTTTATTGGGTGGGCCAGAGAGTGGGCTTCCTGTCAGACTTGCCATTAATCTACAGAGGAGCTCTATTCTGATTGAGCAAATTCACAGGGGGGTATCGACTTCAAAGTCCAGGGCTCACAGAACACAATGACTCTGAACTCCTACCAATGTCCACTTAATCCCACAAAGAATGCAAGTATTTGTATGTGTGCGTCACAGAGACATTCCATGTAATTTCTGTTCTTAATTTACTAAAACTTAATTTATCTTACTTTATATTTCATCTTCATTTCTGTTTTAAGCGCCTTAGGCATTTTATGTTTTGGGTTGTATTGTTTTGTACATTTTAAGTTTTGGCAGAATACAAACTATGATTCTTGTGACAATCAGGCCTCTGACTTTGAGATACAAAGCAAAAGAGAAAGTATTCAACACATGATTAGATCAAATGTAAAATAAAGGCATGGGTTCCTGACACATCTTCACTGCTTTTTTGGTCAATTTATTTTCAAGAAAGTGTCAACTTCATCCTACAGCTTTGAGTCCCAGACATCAGCCCTATGACACGCAGCCCCCTGTGTGTTTGTGCGTTTAATTGTGTGCGTGTGTATCTTGTTACAAAACCCAACTGGCTTTTCAATTATACATCACCTCCAAGCCAAAATGAAGCCAATGTTTGTTTCAACCGACAATTAAAAAGCACAAATCTTCTCATAAAATACAGAATAAATATTTATGTGTAAAGATTTTTTTATTCAAACAATTGTTTGATTATTAAGCATTCTTACTATTGACTATTTACGTAACAATCACCCTACAAAATGTATATTGAAAATCTCTCTTTCACACAATATCACAAACATATAAACACTTTTACAGACTGAACTGAAGCAGACAACAGCAGGAACTAAAAAACTTGGCTCTTCCTCATACAAAAGGCCAGCTCTCATTCCAGACCACTGCAGTAAAACAGCAGCAACCCCAGTAAACAATCTCTCTAAACCATTTCTTTCGAATAGGTTTAATTGTCTAAAGGCAAGTAACAAAACTTACAAAATTTACTCTTAAAAATTAAATTGCTAAAAAGGGACAGCAATGCTAGAAGAATCTAAAATGCTGGAACCGGTTCCTAGAATCTTTTCAGGTTCTTGAAAGACACATTAGGGCTTTTCCCACTTGAAATAACCCCGGTTATTCTAAACCCCAGGTAAACAAAATTCTGGGTTTCACGTTTCACACTGCTTATAATTTACCAGGGGTTAAAGCAACACTAGAGACTTTTTCGACCCTAAAACAATCTTTCAAAAATTATTTGAGTGGTAGGAAAAATCTTATCTGGACAAATTTTACTGCCGCTGCTACCTAAGTAACCCTCTATCGGCTGAAATCACACTTTGGTGTGCGGGTAGGTTCACAAGCCCCGCCCATCACTTTTTATGGTTTATGAGTGTGTGATAAAGAGAGCGAGTGATCGGGCACGAACACAAATCAATATCTGATTGACTTTCACTCGGTGGCACGAGCTGCAAGAGGCAACGTGTTGCAAACGGATGGAGACCTAACGTTAGCCTTCTGCTACTGGATTTGAAAGTCTTATATGTACATTTTTTCTTACTGTCCTGTAATTTTGAGCTTATTAGTTATAAGGCTGTCTCAGTTTGTTTTTTGGCGCACTATTGTTACTGGTTCACAATTTATAACCATAAGATAGGAATATACCTCCCCTGTCAGGAATATACCAAATGACTACCAAACCACAATAACTCTTTTATGTTCAAAAGTTGCTGATTCCTTAATTCACGCACGTAGACTTATGTTATCGCTATGTATAGTTATGTATTCCCTATGTATTCCCATAGCGAGTTGAGTGTAAGTAAGTGATGCACACATTACACAAACACAACGCCTGTTTCCGAAAATATAACTACAGAAAATTATATTTGTTGGTAACTAAACACATTCATGTCCATGCGTTGTGTTTTGGGTGACTGCAAATGTGCCATATAGCAAAATTTAGCACGTTAGCTGCTATGTAGCTAGAACGCTATGCGCTAACGGTTAACAACCAGCTACCAATCTAGTTTGAGCTATTAGTATTGCCCAGTAGTATAAACCCCGGGAGCCAAAAGAATGCTTTAGCACATGCGCAGTATATGAAGTGACATGATGGAACAGCGGTTTCTGCTTAGTCAACAAATTCAAGTGTATTGAGTTGCCCACGTGGAAGCTAATACAGTGACAGTATTTACGACACTGGTAACAGACAATTGCGCTTATCAACCACATGGGTGAACCATAAGCAAAAGTTCTCTAACGTTGCTTTAAGAGATAACCCTGTGTATTCATAACCTGATGTTTCACACCGCAGATCATTAAACCCTGGGTTAACATTCTTATTTGATATTTGTGTAAACAGTCATGATTGGATAAATACTGCAGCATCAAACTGACTGAACAAAAATTGTAGTCCCTTTAAATAACAGAATACCTCATTGTTCCGCATCCGGGGGGAAATGAGGCCTCGCATATCATGTTTAAAGCCTCCTACGACATTCCTCACTCAAATAAATAAAAACTCAAAGGATTGTTACACGCCGCACAGAGATTCTGTGACTGCACAGCTTGTGATATGAAGTAAGTGCTGTTCAGATTTTGATGGGGTGTCCGTTGCTGACCGTCTGGTCGCATCATTCTACCCCCACTTCATTTCAAACTACACACGTTTGACACCACAATGCAGGGTTAACTCTCCAAGAGCAGTGCTAACCCTGCTATGGAACAGGGTTTAATAACCCGGGTAAAATGCAAGGATAACCCCGCTTCAAAATTAAAAATGTGAAACGTTCGTTTACCTGGGGTTAAAAGAGGGGTTTAGAATGAAGATAACCAAGGGTTTAAGCACATTGTGAAAAGCCATTTACTACAAGAACCTTTTATTTCTGTCTTATGGATGTTAAATGTTGTTTAGGGACCCGACAAAGAACCTTTTTAGAACCTTTGTTTATACTACATGCAACTACGTTCAAGACAATTTATCGTAGCCAGGGCAATGTTTTAATGCTCATTCACACCAAATCTGTGTAGTTACCAACAACTGACATCTACATTTCACAGTACTGATCTTCAAATACTAAAAAAAACTGTCGATGCTTTCTAATATGCGCCCACTCTGACTTGATGACAGATTATCATGACACAGCACATAAACACACGACGTGTAAGACATGCTCCAGGCGGACACAATGATTTTATACGCCATCTAAAATGCTTAAAATCACAATGACACACACACACACACACACACAACAAGAGGCTTTGAGGTTGTTTCATGCATATAAAAATAAGAAGGGACTGGCCTGCAAGCGCCATGCCACCGTCGACACCGTTCGTTAACATACCTGAGCTGTCCATGGTGCTGTAGTCGTCCTGTCGCGCCGGGCCTGTCTTACCGATGCCGAGTGTTACCGCCGTCAAAGCCCCGCCGCCGCCGGTGCAGAAGTCTCCGCTGCTATCGACCAACTGCAAAGATTCGTAGCCATCATAACTGCTCTTTTTCTTGTAGCCACCTAGCAGGCTCATTAGCACAACTGGAAATCACATAGACGTAGGACAACGACGATTTCAAGAGACTAGAAAAATGCACATGTTCGGTGGGTCGGAATAATGGGGTTTCCAGCAGGCTGCCCGCTTCATACGCCCGCTAGCTGCAGGAGAGAGGAGGGCGGTGTGTGTCACCGAGCACCGCATTTACTACGCTGCACACACACGGAGCCGAGCAGCCAATCAATGGAGCCGGTTTAGCCTGACTCTGCAGCCAGAACACACTTCAATGTCTTTGATAAAAGGACCACATAGTATAATTGGCCATTTTGGACATTCTCTTTCAATTTAATAACGAACGTGATATTAGAATGAGCTGTATTATTAGATTATTAGAAATGCGTTAAATAAACGTTATTTAAATTCACAGCAAGTTGTCAAGAACCAGGTCAGATTTTATCACAAAATAAAAACCAAGCTAATATTTTTATTTTTTGCATTGTGACATTGTTTTCTTACTTGTTTTTATTTGTTTCTCATTCTATTTTTATCACCATAATGCAAAAAAAATGTATTTTTGAAATACCGCAAATTACTAAATAATTTTTCAAGTTATGTTTAATCAAAGTTTCAAGTCGATGCAGATAACAGGGCGACTGTGCCTGATGTGTGAAATACGATCAAAACTTAAAGAGTAAGTAGCATTAGATAATGAAAATTACATTTCATCCAGTGTGTTATGTTGCCGTGTTTGAAAGTAAGCAGTCTGCCAAATTGTAAAACCGAAGGTGAATAAATAACAAAGTCATTGGCCAGTAGAAAAGGGAGTTTACTCTGAATCACGCAAACGAGACGTGAACGAGTACCGCCGCGTATCTACGTCACTAGACATAGTCCCCGCCTACGTTTTGCTGGAACTGTCACGATAACTTCAATCTCCTCCTCCGAAAAAACTGTTGCACGTTTGTGATGTTTGTGTATCATGTCTAGAAGAAACTGTGTTCTACGTTGTGAAACTAAGTGTGTCTTATTTAAACTAACAAAGGAAGAACTTCTGAGGCAACAATTGTTACAATTCATTTTCAATTGACTCTAAAGGAGTATAACACCAGGGTTTTACAGTGCGCGCATTTCACCGAAGATTGCTTCAATAATCTTGGCGCGTTCACTGCTGGATATGTTAAACTACTATCCTTGAAAGAGGGGGAAATAACAACCTTATTTGGACCTGTTAGCGCCACCGAATCACATACTGTTAGTGTGACTATTTTTTTTTGTCTGAACTTCAAGAAATATTTGTGTACCTTATATCTGTGTTTAGCTAATGCAATTAACGCTAAAGTTAACATGTACCGTTATTTCTGGGGTATTACAGTTTGTTTATCTAGCTATGAACTCTTCTAATTTAATTGTTCAATCTATTATCGTCCATCTATTATCTACTATCCTCTTTGGATGCTTCTTTGTCAGACTAGGGCTCAAACTGGTAAGGCCAAATCCCTGCCATCTCTATCTATACACTGTATATAACATATAACCTGTAAACCGTAATCCAGCAATGATGATAGGCATTCCATTTGCGACACATGATGAACGCTGTAACAAGTTCAAGGAATTGGAAGGAGGCTGACATCGGCGAACGTTCAACAACTTTAAAAAAAAGAAACAAACCACAAAACGAAAGAAAAATGCCGGCTGCTCCCGCACGGCCGACTGCCGGCCACACAAACATAATAAAACATGAAACAAAATTTAGGCCTGGTCGTCTCCCGTCGTACACTTCGGTCGCTCGATCTTTTAAGCTCCTGATCTCCTCCAACACAGCTGACACTCATTACCATCACTCGCGTCATTCCCTCAGGGCCAATCACAGCAGACTACACCATCGGACCAATCACATGACACTAGGCTTGCGGATAGGAGTGGATTAGACGGATGAATTGCGGAATGAATCATTTGAGAGTCAGTCAAAAAGTAAGATAAGAACAATAAACTATTATTATGATATAATAGTGTTTTGACACCTTCTGTGTACATAAACTTGTTGTTGGACACTCCATAAACCAAAAAAGGACCCTAAAATCATATGCTACTTACTCTTTAAAAAATATTTTGAAACGTGTATGTTGGATGTAAAATTTTCTGTTTCTGATTCATATCGCATATCACATTATTTATTTGGTTAACAATCGCACAGCCCTAATAAATATGAATCATATTAAAAACTCAAAGTGTTTATTCATCACTATTTTTGCGTTTACTATTTGAACCCAATTGCTGTTGTTTAGAAGTTGCGTTGTTTTCTTTTCCCAGCATTGTGCAGACGAATAATCCTCTATTGCTTTGCAGTCTTTGGGTAACCTTGATATAGTGTTCAGTGCTTTGCCAGTTTCAGACTTCCTCTTTGGGTGGATGATTGATTTCTAATTGAGCCACTTGATGCTTCCCTTCCCAGCCCCACTGCTTGGCAGCCTATGGGAGTGCATGCTTTCTCATAAGTGAGCTGCATCCTGGGAAACCTTTTGAGAAGAGTGAGACTGAGAACACAGCATGTAGGAAGTGTCACAGAGAGAAAGCTATGGTTGCTGTCTGCCATTAAATACCAATTTAACGCTAACTCCAATTCATCGCTTTACCTTTGCCACTTTAAAGACAATCAATGTTTGAAGAGACAATCTGATGCCATTGACTAAACACAGTTTATACCACTTAGATGTAGGGCCGTCAAGAGGATAAATGTTAATATCTTTTTTTTATATAAGAGGCAAACGAGGGAAAAGATAAACATATGCACTTGATGTAAGAGAAAAAAACAGCAATATTCTACCTAAAGTAGAAGTAAAATAACACTTCTGTAAAACAACTTTTAATGAAAAAAGCTTATGACTTGTCTGGAAGTTAATGTTACACTCACACAAGTTGTTATTTAACACACCTTGTGATCATTGTTATGGCCTTTAACTTGTAAATGTCTTATAATCTCTCACAATCGGCCAATTGTACGTTGTCTTTACAAAAATGTCACTCTACAAATATTCTGGAATCAAATAGATGGAATCAGATCTTGTTTATATTTTTGTGGGTTGGAAGTCTTTGTATTTACAAAGTGTCATCTTCCCACATTAACCATTCTGTACCAAGCGTGCTTCACAAATCTCACACAACTGTGATTCTGTATAGATGACACTGAGGTTAAATTGTTATATTGGTTAATATATAGACTTATTAATGGCCAGGGTTGGATTACTTGTTAACGTAATGAATGCTGAAGTTTAAGTAGCTTGCTTGGAATGGGAGGATTCAATCACTTCTATTGACAAACCAATTGACCTCTGTGAACACCTCTCTTATACACTTAACCTGAAAGGGTTTCCACAGTTAATGATATGCAACATAAATATACTGATGTTAGTTTCTTTGTCAATCTAAATTCAGACGTATGACACACCATCTGTCACGTGTAACATTCTATGCTTCCATGGAAACGGAGGCAGGGAGCTCACACTGCCGCTCAGCTCCATGAGGATGCAAGGGATTTCCCTGACCCCTTTCTTAAACTGACCTTGCCCTTAACATAGATAATACTTCAATCTTAAGTCTTGAAACTAAACTAACCAGTGCTCTCTTTGTCATTAGGTAATACTTGTGTGTATCAAACACGTCTGCGTGTTTTGGATGACATAAAAAATGTCATTCATTTCTGTACATCAAGCCAAGCTGAATGAAAAGCGAATTATTCGCCACACTTCACAAAACAACTATTAATGTTGCATCCAAAACAAACTCGGAAACGACAGGTTTGCAAAACGCGTTTTCAATAAATAAAGTTATCGTGCGATTCGTGTTTTCTTGCGCATTCAGTCGATATATCAGTTCACCAGAAAAGATGTACAGTACGCGATTAGAATGGATCCCAATGGCAACATCCTCAAAAAAGCATCAGCTGATGCCGTGTCGTGACTCATGTAGCTTATTTCTTTCCTAATGTCAGGCCTGTCGTCGTGTAAAAATGCACAAAAGCGCTGCAGTGCTGCTCTCACGACGAACAACACTTCAAAATAAACCACTTATGTCACTGCAGACAACGTAATGCTTCTTCAGCGATGCAGATCAAGATGAAACCCAGCCTCCCGATTCACATGACATCACGACGTTTTTTGTAATAAAACCATTCGACTACGAAAGCTTGACACGGTTCAATTCTGTCGCGTATGACGACAGCTATTACACACAAATACATTTAAATTATTTAAAAACAGGTATTCCCCTACCTTTCGATGCACTCTCTTTCATTCTCCGATACCCCAGCTGATATCAGAAATGCTGACCTTTCATTTGTCATTCGCTGCCTGTCAAAGGTCAGATTGGCGCTCGTCCCAGCGAATCGCGATCTGTCACGAATAAGCGGCAGGGAGGAAAGTGAAGCAGGGATGAGCTACATGCCTACATCATCGTCGAATCAGTGCTATGAACACATGCCAAGCCCACATCTACAGTTCATTTAATTGACCTAGATCCGTAAACTAGAAAATCGATTTATGTATTTCTATTCTCATTCTTATTTTTATTTTTTCGTTTATTTTAAATATCAATGGACCGTATACTTAAAATCACGGAATGGACTCCTGGAATGGACTCCTCAAATCTGTGGCTGAACATTTTATTGTAGGCTTTTCCTGTGACATCAGAGACTCGTTTTAATCTTTTTTGTGGGTCATGGTTTTAGTTGTGAGTGTGTGTGTGTGGTGACAGTACTGCACACAGCACAGCAATGAATAGGTTTGATTTAACGTGTGGACTTCCGTGTTTTTGGTGACCAGATGAAAGATGGTGTGCTACTATGGCTAAGGCTAGTCTTTTGAATATTGATTAGGTCTTGGTGACGTTACGTCAGCGCCTTTTCGTGTATTCTCATTAATATTCATTAGCCAAGCCTTCATTATAGTAGGACTCGTGTCGAGAGTCATCCTTCACAGGGTAATCTTCATTGCTGGTCAAGACGGTTTCCACTTGTAGTTCGGGATAATTTATTAAATATCTTCACCTACAGATAAAAAAGCCTTTTAACGTTTTTAATTTCTTAGGCATGCAACAATGACAAATTAATAATAATAGTTTCTTTACAATTTCTGAAAAATGAAATTTTCCTGTTGCTCAGTGGTAAGAGCATTGCGTTAACAACGCAAGGTTGTGGGTTCGATCCCAGGGGATTGCAAATACCTGTGTAAAATGTATAGGATAAAGCAATGTAAGTCGCTTTGGGTGAAAGCGTCTGCCAAATGCATAAATGTAAATGAAATAACAAACGAAACTAAGTGAATGAAAGAGGAAGCTGAAGTTTTGCAATACATAACCTAAAATGTGTTTATCATAGTTGTTAAAGATAACTTCCATAAGTATTACTTTGCAAGCTAATAGCATTATCGTCTTGGTTGTGGGTAGAAATAGTTTGCAAGACGTTGTATATTGCAATGGTAAAATAAAATGTTCTTTGCTTTGCTTGCTACAGTTGGCTTTTGTCCAAAAGGAACAGTCTGAAATGTTTTTGAGGACCTGGAATGTAGCCGCCTTTAACAAGCTTACTCCTCCCTGTCAAACATAGCTACAGTCGCTGAAATGAAAGAAATGTAATACAGATTTATGAGAAAATACGTTTATTTTGCTGGTGAAAGAAAAGCTTAAGCTTGTTTATTGATGTGTGAATTGCAAAACAAGTAGGTGTGAACATATTAAAAGGTATTTTCTCCAAACATGATTGGTTAATAAACTAGACTGACTGACACTGAAAGAGCAAAAGGTAGAGAAGACAATCTAAAAAACTAAACAAAGACTTAAAAAGATGCTTATACATATAAAGTCACGTATAACAAACATTCTGAGGTCCTTCGCCTTATCTTTGTTTCTGGAACAAATTTAATTCACAACCAGTGCTGTAATGTAATCAAGGGCTTATGATAAATTGCTCTTACAATATAATACTTTTTTTATATTGGAACACCGTTAATGTTTTTAAATTGCAAAACTTTTCCATATGTGATCTGTTGACATCTTAAGTTTCTCTACTGTCAAAAGTTTCCTTCAGATATGGCTCCAAAAATGTTTAAAGCTGATGACAAGGCTTAAGATATCTGTAACATTGTGACGTAAATGGTGTTTATTGGCACTGTGACATTACCAAGAAATGTTTGCATAGCATAAGCTATATGGAATGCTTGAACAGTGTCTCACACACTAGAAGCCATATCCCCCTATCATATATTATTTACACCACGTTCGTATGATTCAGTCACATATTTATATAATTCGGCCCCATTTAAAAGGATGCCTTTGGTAAATTAGCAGTATTTTACCCTGACTAAATCAGCTTCAAATTTCTAAAGGCAGAACCCAGTTAAATACCCATGTAATCTTTTCAGAATCCATATGACACAATCAAAGTTTGCGCTATAAAAGATAATACTGTACTTCTAACAGACAATCTGAAGTAACCAATCTTTGGAAATCAATGTTGTGAAAAGGTAACTCCTCTGAGATGAGGCCACATTGTTCTCTTGGATAAGAGAGTCAGTGTTACCTCAGTGAGTTGAGGTACACCGAGCATCTGACTGGACAATGGGGATCTTTGTGCTGAGGAGTGTGCTGATATTTGGCCAGATCCGATCTGTTTCTGTGTCTGAGAATGTGTACAGGATGCTTTTAGCCCTACGAAGGCACATAAAAGGCGAATACTGTTAGCACAACCGTGGGGAAAAAACAAATTAAATACACTGGGTGGGATTTTGGTTTGCATCCAAAAGGCGAGGCCATTTGTGTGAATGTGATATATTATTCTTACTTATATAAATCTATGACAGGTTTGGCAATATCTTTGTAGTGTCTCAGTCTGGCCACCAGAGCTTCTGGTCTGTCCTCTTCCTGTTGAATCAACTGCTCTCCTGTAATGTCATCTAGCCCCTATAAACACAACAGAGAATTATCAGGACTGTTGAGGATTGTGTAGTCCAACGACCGCTCAAATGTCTGACGCACAAGGCACACTTTTCTGGAAACACTTCAGCATGTTCAAAGAAGTCATCTGATTGGTTGAATCTTACAGGATTTCCGGGAGACGTGTGGCGCGTTCTTTAATGGTCCGCCTGGAAACAACACAAAGCCGTCTGATCTAGAAGTAAGCTGTCGTGTTTACAACAGTTACAATAAGAATTCATCACGATCGACTAAACGCTTGACTAAAGAGGTTCATGGCGTAAACTTATAATCGTTGTTGTTGCTTTTAACTTTGACACATTCGTGAATGTACATCGGTCTGTTACTGTGGGGACATTTCATGCCTCCCAACATGACGCGGCACAAAACGAAATGTGATTGGTTGCTTTACCTGTCAGTCATATGACCTCTTGGGCGGGGCTTGGCCAAAGAAAGCGACCAAAGTTCCCAGACCTTCAGTATGAAGGCTATGCGAGACTAAGGATTGTGTAGCATGCCTCCATGAAACATGATGTTCATAACTTGCTATTTATGTGATTATAATTTGCAAGAATTATAATGAGTGAAATTATGATAAACAGCACTTCCAACAGGCCCGAAAAGCTTACTTTATTTCAACATAACCCACAAACTCTTCTGGTGTGTACTTACACAATTTGATTACCACATATCAGACAAACAAGCCAAAAATGATGATGTTCACCTGGATTCGGGGGGGATTGAAATACATGTTGTATACTCTCCCACTGGATGGGTGTGTCCAGCGATGACGTAGTCTTTCTTTAAGTGTTTCCAGAGGGATGTTGAGGTTGAAGACTACATCTAGATCACAGATACTGTTCAGGGCATCTGCCTGAGCTAGAGTTCGAGGGAAACCTGGTAGGGATGTAAATGTACAAAAATTGTACTTCTGAAACACAGGCACACGATAATGTGTATCTGACCACTAATATCTCACTACAATATTTAAAGGACGTACATAATAGCTTCAAGAAGCAAGACACACAAGAACATTTAAAAGTCACACCACTTTTCGGTCAATATCTTACTTTATTGTACTGGGAGACTTTGCCTTTCAAGGCAAGCAGCTGTTCTTTTTAACAACAAACTTATTAACCCTTTCTCTGGCTCACATCCTCAAGTTTTGTACCCCCATAGATTGCTCTGTGCTTCTGCTAAAGTCAAAATAAAATGTTTGCTTCCCATAAATGTTGCAATAAAACTGACAATGTACATGGACCCTTTAATATTCTGACACTTTAACTGTGTTCAACAAACATTGCTCTTAGTTCTAGTTAAGGTTTTGAAAATATAATCTGACTGGCGTGACGGCAGCCCCTCAAAGTAACCAATAATCCTCTACTAAATAACAGACCTTGTAAATATTTAATGATCCAACAAACCTGCCTAACACTAATTCTCGACATCAAGAAACCGTAATGGTGATAATGCGTTTAAAATATATTGTTGAGCATATTAAAAACATTTAACAAAACGTAAATATTAAAAGAATTTGATGATATTAACCACCGTACCATCTAACAACCAACTGTATTTGGTCATCTCCTCCAATCTAGGCAGCAGAAGGCGAGTCATGACATGGTCTGGCACAAGCAATCCCTTTTTTATATAAGTCTTTGCCAAAACACCAGCTTCTATAAACACAGAGAAGACAACTATGCAATGAGTCCTATCATGCATGGACACAATGTATAACATATTTGTATAATAAATTCCATCGAAATTCATAGCTGAAATCCACTGATATTTAATGAATATAAATTAAGTATTATTCATCATTTCAACAAGAAACTAGAGTGTTCCTTGCATGATATGATAAGACGTGCATGACAACCTCAAGGCTTCATTTTTTAATCCATTGTGTTACTTGGAATGCATAAAAAGTATGTAACAGTAACCTAGTGTATTTTATAACCAGTGTTACATTGTTTTTAACCTCACAGTAAGCTGAAAAGTAGTAGGCTAAATGTTATGACAATTCCTCACATTTCATCTACATCCATTCATCAATACCATGAATACAATAGTATATCTTATTTAATACTTAAATGCTTAAAAAGTAAATGTACGGTTAAAGACAGGGTGAGTCCTGCCATCACAGCTTTTCAAGACCTCACGTGAACTCCAGATCTCACGCCCAAATGGGGGAGAAATAAATGTTAGAGAAACAAATAGTTGCACATTATTTGGAAAACTATATAAATAGGGTTAAATTTACCCCCATGCGTTTTTACATTTGATACGATCACGGGATCGCTTGCCGTCTAACTATAGAGGTGCAGTCTTTACCTAAAGCTCTTTGTAAATCGTTGCACATCACGCACCCGTATTAGCAGAGATGTTTTCCCGAACGAAGTCTCCACTGGATATATGTTTGAGTCCGAAACTGTGCGCAATTCTCTCCGAGATGGTCCCTTTTCCTGAGCCTGGTGGACCCATGATAACAGCCCGGAATAATTTGGACATTTCTTCACTGAGTTGACCTGTTTACAGTAGAAATGGGTCTAGCGTTACACCTGAAAACACGCAACGCATGCACGAATTTTACGTAGATTGCAATGCGTCATTAAACTCGGAGACTACAGATCTCTTAGAACAGATCTCCAGTGCAGAATGAGGGCTGGGGACTTATCATCGAATTTAACAATAAACAATGCACATAACAAATTCCGACTTTTCCAAGTTTTTGGTCAAAAACAACAAACAAACTTACCCACCCGATAGTAATCTGTTTTATAACTCGTTTTTTACACAGCGAAAAGAGTAAGTTGTTGAAGGTTATTAAAACTGGGAAGCTCTAGCCTGACGAACCGCCTACTGCTCTTTATGTGGACGTGAGCTTCTCCCTCTCTGCAAATGAATGGAGGAGAAACATAAACGCCCTATTTTAAAACGCCTCTCGCACTGAAAATATGCGTACTGCAAGCACTGTCTCGCATAGGAGCATGGTCGTTGTAGTGTTTGTTAAACTATTCTAGCATTATATTTTCGTAATGTATTTTTTCCCACTGCGATTAAGAAATGTGTACGCATTGAATATGGTTGCAGTATATATACTTGTCTTAATGCACATCACGTTTATTTTTCTTGTTTAAACATACTGTAAATGTTAGGGCATAACGTAGCTGAATTGCATAACTGACAAATAAGCAGATGCATTTTTTAATATTGAGTCAAATGAGCACAAATGTTATCAATAAAAAGTTATTAAAAACGTATTCTCTACTCATGCATTGTATTGAAATATAGATAATGGAATATTGCCCCCTGTCTGTTTTTGGACATGATACACTTGTTGACTGCTACTGAGGTGCGCAGTTCCTCAGGCACCACTGATTTGTTTACTTTTACGTTTCTAAACGTGTATTTGGCACTACACGTCCACATTACGTATCAACCACAGAGTCAACTATTATCCCCATGTCAAACATTTATTTCCAAGGTTCCTTGAGGTGGCGTCAGAATTACATAAGATCAACGAACGCACGCAGTTCAGTTCGGGCACGCTGTGTCAAAATCAGTCGACTTTTCAAGGATCTTAGATTTGAAGAGTAATTCTGCACCCCAGAAAGTGGTGAACTTAGAGCGTCAGGACCCGGAAGGATGTTTTTTATTGTCACATGGCTTGCAGATTTCAATAACAACAAAAAATGGCGACAATCACGTTGTTCGCAGTAGGCTTGCTGCGTCATTAAAAATCTTCACGTAAACATTGGAGTTCGGGGTAGAAAATGCAAGTAAGTACTTTTGTAGTCGATCAAATAACACATATGTCTAACGGTGATTGCGTTATTATTTTTATGTTTTGATCGTAGAACGTGGTGTTTGTTTTGCCATGAGAGGGGTGTGTGCGCGCGTTGGTTGGGCGTTAGCGCACATGAATACAGTACAATAACACGACTTAAAATATATAACACTATCAAATAAATCGATGTCGGCGTTGGTTTACATGCATTCCGTAATGTTGATGATACTTATGATGGTATATCATAGAAGATCATTTATATGCGTTTTCGTGCGATAACTTATTTATTTGTAGACCACTGAACAAATGACGTTCTTACGTACTTTTTTCACAGGCGGATATTTTTGTCGTTTAAACAGAATATAGTGCTACATTTCTCAGGCGTTAAGACTTTATTTAATCCTGCAGTTTTATCAAACATCTACGTTTTGCCACGAGAAGTCGCAACGTACTGTCACGGCAAATGTATTTTAAATTTTATATCTTGAAATGTTTTCTTTCTTTTTCCTGCAACAATGCACTTTAGGAATGTTATGCAGATGTTTGTTAGATTATTTGGCAGGCATTTCCACTGTGCTATAATGGCAAACACGACGCGCTGATGGAGTTGTTTACAAGAAGAGATTCGCACGGAGGGCGGGGATGATGTGGGCGGTGCCTAGAGGAGCGCTGAACTGCCAGAGAACGCGAGCCAAGCATGGAAGGCGGGGTTAGACTTACCATAACAAGTCTGACGTCACAGGGGTGATGTTTATGAATTATTAAAACCTTGAAACGAAGGAATCGAATCGCACAGGGTGTTGTGTTTGGTTATCCGATACAACATTCGGCATAAAGTCAAATAATTATATGATACATCAATATTTATATAACATAGGCTATGTTTGCTGTTAATTTTACTTATGTTGTGTAATACCTAATAAATTAGCTTTCACCATTTTAACTATTTATTTAACTATCGTTACTTATTTAAAAAAATGAAATGTATGATTTTGTCATACAATGTATCAGAAACCTGTTTTTTTTACCAATGTTTATAGGCAAAGTTGTTTTCCCCTCGTAAATAAGAAGATGCATAAGGATGCACCACTAGCCTGGCTCTGCATGATGTGACAGGCTGCCCTGGTTCAGTTATCACAGTGCTGATGCTGTGCATCTTAAAGGTACAGTACTGTGATAACTGAAGGATGGCTGCCATCTTGACATCTAGCTACATAAAGCAAGGAGTACATGAAAGAAAAACAACTACAGCAAACAAGCATATATTTAAATGTATTTGCCAAATTGTTTATTTTTGTATCAATTCTATATGTTTGTCAGTTTGTATAATGGAAATCTGTAATTGTTTGAATAAACATTTTCGAACTTGGGTTTGCCTTCTAATGTTACATAAATATAACTTTCTAATATGTTGATATGATTTTTAAATTTAAAATAATTATAAATTTATAAATAAATGTGTAACTCAAAAAGGTATTTAATATAATTATAAGTTAAAATTCTGATGTAGAGAATTTGCTGTATATTGTTTAAAAGTGATTTATATTGCCTTGTATGTAATTACAGAACATTTCACATGCTTTTTGTAAATTAGATGCCTCAAATGTACCAAAAGTCATCTGTATATTTTTTAGTCATTAGGGGAAAGGTATGATTTCTGGAAATCATAAAGTCACGTGATTATGTTTTTAAACGTCTTCTATATGTCTGTTGCTATCTAACATTGTGTGTATTTTAGGAAACCAGTCATTTAAAAATGCCTCTCAGCTTTTAGTTTTGTGTTCATAGCATATCAACTTTTCACATCCCAATTATAGCTTGTGACTCATCCAACGACAGGGTATTCTGACTGGACTCTTTGGACTCGCTCATTATCACAACTAAAAACATAACAGATAAATGTATTTTGCAAATAAGCCATTATATGAAGATCATGTTCATTAACTGCATCTGAATTTATTACTTGAGTATTAAAACCGGCTTCAATATAATATTTTTGCCTATGTGCTTTTTCTCATATAAATACCGAATCTATGTTACACTTATTGATTTGCCATTCTCTCAGTGTGCCGTACAGACCTCTTGTGAAACTGCACCGACAGTTTCTGGCAACTCATATGATGGCGAGAACGGGAAGTCCCTCCCTTTCATGGCAGGCTCGTGCTTCTTGGTCTTAAAGACCTTTAAATATCAGTTTAATCAAAGAGGGCTCTGTAAATTATATTTATTTGAAGTTATATATATTTATTTAAAAAAAATAGAGGGTCTGTTAAACAGGTGAAATTGCAACATTTTTAAATTGAGTAAAATTTAGGATTAAGATAATAATGTCAAATGTAGTAATTAATGATACATGTAAATAAACGTATTGATGGATATTTGCTACTAACGTGATCAGTTTATTAGTATGAATACCATTTTAATGTATTTACATCAATTGTATTTTTACATTTATGTAGCCTAAATTATAGAACATATTTATAAACAGGGCTACATTTCCTATATTTGATTATGCAGAACGGCGTTATTAAACTGCTACAGAGTTAACTTATCTGCATGTAATGAGTCTTGACTATATATAAATAACAAATAGGCCTATAAAGGTTAGTCTAGGTATTCAATTTATGAATTAATTCAATAACAAGCCATTTAGATCGGCTACACCAAATGAATAGACATAATTTAATGGCCAAAATATCCCTGTATTATATGCTTTATTATACAGTTTAAAGCATTTTAAAACAAAAGCAAACATCTAATGTGTTTATATAGTAATAAATACTAAATAGCCCTACTATAAGCAGCAAAAAAAACTATTTTGTATCCAAAACAATATCCCTCAGTCTAGTTTACTCCCCGCCTAAGGGTTAATGACATTGGTACCACATTTGATTGACAAACGGATGAGCCAATAGGCGGCGCGTGACAAAGCTCGATGTTACCCTATTTTCGGGAATGTGGTCGTCGCTTGACAGGAAAGGTTAGTTGATCATGAAGACTTAGGCACGGTTTGCGCTGCGTCGAGTTGAAGTTTGTTTTGATGTTTTATCACGTAAAATTAATCTATTACTACCAAGAGAACGTGTGGGAATTAATCGAGTGCGATTAAAATCGACGAAACACCGTGAGGAAGTGTTCAGACGTCTGTAATGACCGAAATTTAACGGAAGTAGCTTTGCCTGGCGAGGTAAGGGCGAGGGCCGTAACTCTTCATAATACTAACTTAAATGTGTGTAAATCTTTTGTGGAACGATTACATGTGTGTCTGCTGTTTTATGTGCTATGTCACTGAGCAATCGCGTTGTGAGGCGCTATAACATAAGTTTGTGTAACGTTATGCTTGCTGGTTAATATGTCGATCTGTGCGGGATAGAAGAAACTTGTCAAAGCACACGTACACAACCAAATCAGTCGAAATTCGTCAGTATTTAGTGTTAAAAAAATGAATGGCTCTCTAAACGTGTAAATGGACTGATCACGTAAATTCATGCTAGTTGTATTCTCCATGAAAGTTAGCAATCATTTTAGCACATCAGAACGACCAGAGTCTTTATTTTGTTGTGTTGTTTTGTTGACGATGCCAATGACATTGTCTTGAGAAGATGAACATTTGATTTATTTGTCGATTTGTACGGTTGTTAAATGGTTAAACTTGTTGCTGCCGCTGTGACTGCAGTTTTGTCAATAAAAATGTACCACTCTGTACACACAGATAACGACTCACTGGGTAATAAATACGTATTTGCAGTTCAAGCTTAGATTAGAAATATGGATTTAATGATTTAAACGGCCAGAAATAAGTAAATGTAAATGGCTTAGGCTTATAATATTTAATTATGAAGTTTATTTTTATATATGCTGAATTTAAGGAATTTAGTGACTGTGACCAGATCACATTCTGTCTGATTGATTAAAATGATGGACACAGTCGTAATAGGTGGAAGAAAATCTTGATATTAAATTCAGATGACATCAGTTAGAAAATGGAAAGCTCAATTTCCCTTTCTCTCCACTACAACTCAACTATTTCCAAGTTAAATATCAGAGAAACACGTGAAAACCACGACTAGCTACTTGACAATACTAAATTATTGTTTATGTCATCCGATGACCAGACATTGATGAAAACGGCCGAATGTTTAGTTCCCATAGAAGCTGCTTTGGTGGGAAATCCCTATGAAATTTCTGTGCTGGCCGCCAAAAAAGTACTGTTATTAATGTCTCTCCTATATCCTGTGAAGATTACTTTCATAGTTTCATACTGATAAAAACATAGTGAAATAAAAATGATTCATGAGTATTGACATCAATTTGGTTCCGCCTGTTAGATCTCATCCTGATGTTCCCTACTTATTAAAAACAACAGTTTTCTACCCTAACCCCCAGACGAAATTTAAGAAAACATACAAACAAATCCTTGGATGGAATTAGTCATATTATTGCCCAGGGTAGTGAGAAATTGAGAAAGGTTACTGTGTTCCTGACTTGTCCGTCAATGTACGCTGCGAGTGGAATTTCCCTTTAGAATAAAACGCGTTGTACTATATGTTATTCTGAAACAGTTCATGTCGTTATGGACCAATGACGTTTTCATGACAAGAAAAAGTCCTGAATGGTTTAAAACATCACATTTCAGTGCATGAGGCACTTTCTGTTAAAGGATGCAACAGTCAAGTCATTATTTGCCTCCTTATGTGTCAAAACAAGGCAGCGAGATCTTAGGTTTCTGTATATTATACATAAAAATTTAGTATTATTTTGTGAAGGGATATTTAAAGGAATTTTACATGATTTAGATGTTTATTATGAGTTGCGATCATGATTTCAGTAGTATTGTTTACTTTGTATTAATAACTTACAGTTTCTTCTTAGTTGTTGGCTTGCACAGTTTCATATCATGCACAACGTTTGATATATTGATATCAACTCAAAATGTATTATCTGTTCCATAACGAATGTTTAATGGTAATCGTTTTAACATTTTTACTTGAAAGCAATGCAAATATGTAGCGATTAATTTATTTACCTTGTGGTATATTACAGCATCAATGAACAATTGTATGTAAACTAAAATATAGTCAAATGTCATTATCATCACAGTATGATTCACTTTGGGAAGTTTAGATTTTTGCAGTTAGTAAACTTTGTCCTACATTATCAATAAGGATATACATAAAAAACATAATTTACTTTTGTATTTTAAGTGTCTATGCATAACAAGAACCACAATGACATAGAATGCACTCTAATACAGAAAACTCTCCATTAAAACTATTCAATATACTTGCCTCTATTTTAGGCTCCTTTGCAAAAAAAGTTTGTACTTTGCTAGAAATAGTTTGCAAACATGATAAAGCAGTTACATCAGGTTACCGCACTCGACATACATGAGTGGTCTACTGGCGGAACAGTCACAGGGTCTAAAGCTGTGAAGAAACAGTGTTAACTGTGACTTTATCAGCAAACTGCATGTCAGCACCTCAGGAAGTGAGGTCGCCGGCAAGTAAACAGAAGAAAGACATTGTGTTTTGCACAGAAGCAGGTGGAGGAACGTACTGACATCTTGGATATTGTCAGACTCAATCCTTTCTCCGATTATCCAGGATGGTTTAGGACGGCTTTTGTCATGGACTCATTAAAGGCATATTTTTAAGTCACAAACGTGACTTAGATTGTGTTCGTCTGTTGTAAATTAAGAACAGAGAGGTTAAAGACATTTCTGAGCATGAATTGCAACAAAAACAAAAGCTCTTTCTGACCACTGACAGGAAGTCATGAGAGTTTAAGCAAGGCTTTGTGAATGCTTACCATAATTGTAGTTTCATTTGGAACGGATTCTTACGTTTTCCATTTTTTATCTCATATTTCAAAAGTTTAATACCAGAAAATACCTCAATCCCAGATACTGACTCACTGTTCAGGGAACTAGAAGCCCTTGGGATGCGGGCCAGGACTAATGAAGTCAATGTAGTTCTATGGAGTACATGATGATGATAGTATTTCACGTAGCCAAATTTCTGACTTGTTTTTTCATTCCCTAAATTTCCTAATAACACATTTGCCCATTCACGTGTTTAAATTAAATTTTTGTGATATAATCACTACAATGTATTTTATTCATTCATCTCTGGAAAGTCATTTCACAAGTCTGCAGGGATCTTAGCATCCTAACACGTTCTGACCTGCATGCCTACCCCTATCAGGCGTATGTGGTAAATCTGAAAGGAGATCCAATGAGTAAAAACCATCTGATTCAGATGCGAAAGACGTTCATTTTACCCTCCCCCTTGTTCTTCCTAGGATGACAGATGAAATAATTTGCTCCGTGTGAGAGCACCTGTTGAGAGAACATCAAGTGTTTTACTTCGGTTAATTCCTATTGTTGAAGTAATGAAGGATTTAGCTTGGGTCAGGGCTTGCCTTTGTCACGGTGGACAGAGGAGATGTGCTCAGAATATTTAAATTAAAATATAGCCCAGACTGAATTAATGCGTGTCAAATAAGACACTGTTAACAAGAACATGTCTAATGGCCTATGATGTCACAACATTGATGGTTGATTGGCTGTGTGAAAAGGATTATACGCATATAATGCAAAATTGCATTATTTATATGTTGTTTTAAGCAAAGTTACCTCTAGGACCTATAGTGTAACACTAAAGCTTGCTGTTCTCTCTTGTTTACCTGCAGTGTCTTGATGCCAAAACTAGCAGTCATGGAGCTGGGCAGGCAACTGTGTGGGAAGATGAAAAAACAGAGGAAGGGGGAGATGACCGTCCCAGCCGTCATGAAAGGACTGGAAATCCACTTCTACCTGCCCGACACACATCAGCTTGAATACTTCAAAGACTGCCACACTGCGGAGGACATCTGCACAGAGGCTGCCAAGAAATGCCGTAAGTTATCGTCATACGATGGCTGAACATTTAGACCACTGAAACATTCCACTGTCTAATGCAGCGGTTCTCAACCCTGGTCCTCGCGCGCCCCCCATCCCCCCGCTCTGCATGTTTTTTGTATCTCTCTTGTTTAACACACCTGATTTAAATCTCTAGCTCACTAGAAGAGAGCTCAATGAATGAACCGCGTTCCCATTGATGTGTTCCCTGAACTGTGTTCATTGCTCTCTAATCCCTTCACGCAGGAAATCGGCTGACGTTAACTTAAGAACACAACACTACTGCCTGCACTGTCTTCGCACAGACAAAACCTACAACGGAAGATATTAGATTTTTTTAACCGTGATCTTGAGATTTGCACAACATTATGCCCATTTCGAACTGGAATTATGGCAGAATATGTACTAATGTTAACTTCGCAGGGCTCTTGCGGGCGTATTGAACAAACCTCCGAAGCGGTAGGAGAAGCATACAAAATATGCAGAGCGGGGGGGCGCGAGGACTAGGATTGAGAACCGCTGGTCTAATGTATCCCTCAGGACATACACTGTGACTATCATTTCATCATACAGAGCGAACGGGTTTGAGTAAAGCAGGATCGGAATTTACCCAAGACCAAAATAGGCCTAAAAAATATGCTTCTAGTGAATATCACATTTTTTCTGGGCTTTTTGTAGGATTACTTACTCTGATGATAGTGTATTGATTTGTAGGAGTCTGATATCTGTAGTCTGTTTTTGCAGAGGTGAGTGTTAAATGTGTAGCTAATCTAAATATTTAATTTGAGTGATCTTAATTCTATAGTTAGATAAATTGACAGCTTTTCACTGTGTTGTTTTTATGTAATTTAAATAGAAAAAAGTGACCTTCAAAATCTACTTAAGTTACCTATACAAAGCTCATACCTCGGCAGTGAAAAAAACCTAATTTGGGAAGTTTTTAATAATTGGAGTAATTATAATAATAATGTATTAATTACATAAATATTAAGAATAATTATAGGCAATAATAAAATTGACAAAAGTTCTAATTGGAATACCTATTGGTGTCTCTCAATGCTGATAGGAAGTTTGTAGTTATGGCAATTAATATTTTATTTAGCTAAACGGAAAGTTTAATGTCGATAGCTTGAAAATGTTATTGATTATTGATCAATGCGATTTTTAAGCAGAGTTATTATAGTTATGTTTTAAGTTGTATTCCGTTGAATTATTATTTTAAGTAAGCTTTTATTCTTAGCTTTTTGGTTTTTATGTCAATTTTATTTACATTTTTAGCTATTTATGTGATTTTCTCATGTTATTATTGATTTTTTATGTTGCTATATGAGATAAATTTTTATTTTATCTTTATTTTAATTCTGTTTATCACTATAATTTGAGTGCCTTGAACTAAATTAAAAAATTGAAAGGTTGCTTCAGAAGATTTTCCAATAATGTTTAGGGCAACATTTAATGTAAAAAAATGGAGGGTGGTTGCCTCCGCGAAGTGCATCAAAATCTATTTTGGATCTACATTATCTATAGATTATTTTCTTATAAATGCATACTTTATGTTCAACTGAAGATAGAAAGTCAAATACATTTAGGATGTCATGGCAAGGATTAATTTTAATTTTGAGATGAACTAACCCTTTAAAAACAATTTGCACCCAGCATGGGAAGGGAAATGAGCTTCAAAAATAAACCATTTTCAATATGTTATGTGCCATACCAAAGAATGAGGGATTTGTACCATCAGTATTTCACAGAACGTAAAAGAGGAACTTTTAAAGGGGTTTTACTGTCGTGTCATCATGTGACATGGATGTTGAATGTGAGAGCATTGACCTGAGGGTGATGTGCTCTGCGGCTAACCATAGTGTCCCTGTCCATCCCCTTTTATCCCACAGTGGAACAGCGTATCTGTCTGCTTGGCTCTCGATCAATACCCAGGCACAAAATGGCTGCTGGGTTAAAATGTCATGTCTGGAATTTCCTCAAAGTTACAGCCAAGATCAAAAACTGGCCTGGACAGTGAGAGGAAAGGGAAGTTTATTACACAAGAAGGCAGCTGTAGAGGAACTTGGTTTTACACTCTGCAGTTTGCTACTGAAAGTCACAGTTTCTCATTTAAAGAGCTATTAAATAAAACCGAAAGTTTCTAAAGGCTTGAATGATGAATCAGGCATTCCTTTAGCTCACTTGGTAGAGCGTTGTGCTAGCAGCGCACAGGTCACAAGTTCGATTTCCAGAGAAAACTGTTTTATAAGTAATCAATTTACAAAAAAAAGTTGTTTTGGAGGAAATCATCTGCCAAATGCATAATCTGGATTAATTTCATTTTTTTTTATGATTTTTGTTTAGTCACACTGTTAACTTTCAGTTAGTTATGATTCACAATTCCTCAAGCTTTGTCCTGTAACTTATTTTTCCGCAAGAGATTTTGTGCATCAGGTTCAAACAAATATAAATGTTATGGCTCTAAAAATCATTTATCTCGTTTGTTTGTTTGTTTTTTCCTCTTTTCTCTTCGGATTGTAAACAAATTTAGAAGAGAACGGGTACGGGTAACGGGTAAGATTCTGGATCCATTTAGATTTTAGTATTTAGATTTTGCTAAATAACGTCTGTGGTTATCAATACTTCAAGACACTTTCCTGTTGTTTGTTCTGCTACATAAATTGCGCATTTATCCTTTACTTGAATGTAGAATTTGTGCAAAACAAATGTTTCTGATACACAAGGACTATTTACTTTCAAGCCATATTTAAATCATGCTTTAACCAATGCTCAAACCTATTTCTTACATACAAAAGTAACCTTTAAGCTGTAATCGCTTCCTCTCAGGCATCGTGGGGGATGTGTTTGAAACTCAAATGAAAGCAAAAGAGAAACATTTTTAAGTCGTGAACTCATTCTGATCTTCTTTCCCCAGACATCTCGCCTCTGTGCCATAACTTGTTTGCGCTGTATGAAGAGAGCCAGGATCTCTGGTACGCTCCCAACCATGTCTTTAAGATCACAGAGGAGACCAGCATCAGACTGCACTACCGGATGAGGTGAGAGCTCACAGTCTGAATACTGAAAATTGAAAGTCATCGGGATGAATCTAACTTGTTGGGAAAGAAATGCAAATTATAATTTGCAGAATGGTGATGTGATTTAACGGCACCAAATGAAATAGGAAAATATTGTATTTCCCAAATACTTCCCCACCTTCCATTGGCTGAACAAACGGATAGTCCCACCTTAAACATCTCAAACAATGTAATATTTTGGTAGTGGTGCAGTGTTTTCTTATCAGGAGAATCAACATGCATTGGGTTACTTATTTTATTTTTAATAATAAGCTTGAATTGGAAAAGAAATTTACCTCTACACTAACTTATTGTGGTACAATTTTGCATTAAAGGAACAGTTCATCGAAAAAACTCTTACCCTCAAGTTGTTCCAAATCTGCACAAATTTCTTTGTTCTGATGAACACATAAAAAGATATTTGGAGGTATGCTTGTAACCAAGCTGTTCTATGCCACCATTGACTACCATAGTAGAGAAAATTATTTTTTCTAAACTTCATTCTGTTGAACACTAAAGAAGATATTTTGAAGAATGTAGGAATGCAAACATCTCTGGGGCACTTTTAACTTCGGTTGTCATTTTTCCTACTCTGGTAGGCAATGGTGGCCAAGAACTGTTTGGCTACAAGTGTTCTTCCAAATATCATTCTCTATGTTCATTAAAACAGAGAAATTTATGTAGATTTGGAACAACGTAAGGGTGAGTGAATGATGACAGAATTGTATTTTTTGGCTGAACTGTCCAGTTAATTCTCTTTACTTTAATGTAAAAAACAAACATTGGTACAAAAATCAGTTGTCATACTGCTCTGGTCTGGAATATGAAAAACGAATTAAGGAGCAGTTTTTGCCCTGTAACAAACTCCAAAAAGTAAAACAAAACAGAAGTGTTTCTGTCCTCCAACAGTTTCAAACATTTGCAAAGTTCAATTCGAATCCCCTTAACTTCCCCTTTCTGACAATGAAACTAAGATAAAAGTTGATTACTGTATTCAAAACCAGCGGTGAAACAGAACCGCCGTCTCCCTGTGTAAAGCTTTACCTGTTGTGCACACAAACAGGTTATGGTCAACCTTTGTACTCTTGCTCTTTCCCTCTGTGGCATAGAGCAGTCTTTTCTCACAAATATGACTTCCTGTTTACAATGAGCTCTCGCTCGCGTGGCAGCAGGGTGCTGTAGTTCCGCTTCTCTAGCTGTTGTTGACTAAGGGTATGGTAATGCGTGTACCCTGTGCACCATATGTTATTTACTTTTGTAGTGATCATGTATGTTACGGTTGACATGTTTATCTACCGTATCAGGCGTTGTCATCATGGTTTTGTGCATGCATTTATGATAATGTAAACCTGTTGGCAAAACCATGTATTTAAACGAATGTGATCTTTTGCATTGTTAACACAGGTTTTATTTCACAAACTGGCACGGGACCAGCGAATCAGAGTCTCCAGTTTGGAGACATTCTCTCAGTAAGCAGAAAGGCAGTTTAACCTCTCAGAAGGGGCCCGAGGGGACACCTTTGCTTGATGCCGCGTCTCTCGACTACCTGTTTGCACAGGTAATTTCAGGGCGGATCTGAAAAGCGCTTTCACTGTTATGAAAGCCATTATTATTGCATCTTTGAAATAAACAAGATTATTATAGTCTATTGTGACCTGCAGGGGGTTTTTGGCTTTATGGCTATTCAAAACACCTCTGATATATTATAATAGAATCTGTTGTTCCCGTTTGTAGAGTGATATTTTAATGTCTTTATTGTAACAGTGCAACAGAATCACACAACATTATGTCTGTTATCTGCGTGTTGTGCTTGTGTGCTGCACGCTATCATAAAAATCATGTCATTTCAATATGTGCTTTGATCTGTTATAGGGTCAGTATGATTTTTTGAGGGGTCTGGCTCCCGTGCGTAATACCCAGACCGAGGGGGAACATCATGAGATAGAGAACGAGTGTTTGGGAATGGCCGTTTTGGCTATTACCCATCATGCCAAGGGCAATAATCTGCCCCTGTCAGGAGCCGGAGCTGAGAGCAGGTGACCCATACACACGATTTGTAGATTTTATGCTTCATAGTACGGTGCTGCAAAATTGTTTCTAGAAATATCAGAATTTAAACTATTACATTTTCAATAAAAATGGCTTAAGTGTCCAAGTGGTTAATGTGCGAGGGATGCATCAGATGTTGTATTTGTATACTGACACTCATAATAAATACTGCAATACCATCATCTCGTATCACGCAACATACGTACAACATCTGTTGCCTAAACACTCCCTCACAAAAGCATCACCTGCAGCAGAATGGAGGTACTTTAAGATTAACAATGTCTATGGTGACAGGTCGATGCAACAATACAAAACACAGTTTAGGTTCAGTGCACAAGCCAGGCTTACATGTACGTTGATAATGATGTAAGGAAAGAAGGAATTGGTAGTGGTGCTAAGCCATCAGAGAATCAGTAAAACACATGAAATAGTGACTTAATAAAATTAATGAAATCAGTGACTAACTAAAAACAAGGAATCAGTAAGACATGTAAAATGAGTGCTTTAGTGAATCAGTGTATTAGTAAGACATGTAAAATGAGTGCTTTAGTGATTCAGTGTATTAGTAAGACATGTAAAATGAGTGCTTTAGTGATTCAGTGTATTAGTAAGACATGTAAAATGAGTGCTTTAGTGATACAGTGTATTAGTAAGACATGTAAAATGAGTGCTTTAGTGAATCAGTGTATTAGTAAAACACATGGAATCAGTGAATCAGTAAAACTCATGGAATCAGTATATTAGTAAGACATGTAAAATGAGTGCTTTAGTGAATCAGTGTATTAGTAAAACATGTAAAATGAGTGCTTTAGTGAATCAGTGTATTAGTAAAACACATCGAATCAGTGAATCAGTAAAACTCATGGAATCAGTATATTAGTAAGACATGTAAAATGAGTGCTTTAGTGAATCAGTGTATTAGTAAAACACATGGAATCAGTGAATCAGTAAAACTCATGGAATCAGTATATTAGTAAGACATGTAAAATGAGTGCTTTAGTGAATCAGTGTATTAGTAAAACACATGGAATCAGTGAATCAGTAAAACTCATGGAATCAGTATATTAGTAAGACATGTAAAATGAGTGCTTTAGTGAATCAGTGTATTAGTAAAACATGTAAAATGAGTGCTTTAGTGAATCAGTGTATTAGTAAAACACATGGAATCAGTGAATCAGTAAAACTCATGAAATCAGTATATTAGTAAGACATGTAAAATGAGTGCTTTAGTGAATCAGTATATTAGTAAAACATGTAAAATGAGTGCTTTAGTGAATCAGTGTATTAGTAAAACACCTGGAATCAGTGAATCAGTAAAACTCATGGAATCAGTATATTAGTAAGACATGTAAAATGAGTGCTTTAGTGAATCAGTGTATTAGTAAAACATGTAAAATGAGTGCTTTAGTGAATCAGTGTATTAGTAAAACACATGGAATCAGTGAATCAGTAAAACTCATGGAATCAGTATATTAGTAAGACATGTAAAATGAGTGCTTTAGTGAATCAGTGTATTAGTAAGACATGTAAAATGAGTGCTTTAGTGAATCAGTGTATTAGTAAAACATGTAAAATGAGTGCTTTAGTGAATCAATGTATTTGTAAAACACATCGAATCAGTGAATCAGTAAAACTCATGGAATCAGTATATTAGTAAGACATGTAAAATGAGTGCTTTAGTGAATCAGTGTATTAGTAAAACATGTAAAATGAGTGCTTTAGTGAATCAGTGTATTTGTACAACACATCGAATCAGTGAATCAGTAAAACTCATGGAATCAGTATATTAGTAAGACATGTAAAATGAGTGCTTTAGTGAATCAGTGTATTAGTAAAACATGTAAAATGAGTGCTTTAGTGAATCAGTGTATTTGTAAAACACATCGAATCAGTGAATCAGTAAAACTCATGGAATCAGTATATTAGTTAGACATGTAAAATGAGTGCTTTAGTGAATCAGTATATTAGTAAGACATGTAAAATGAGTGCTTTAGTGAATCAGTGTATTAGTAAAACATGTAAAATGAGTGCTTTAGTGAATCAGTGTATTTGTAAAACACATCGAATCAGTGAATCAGTGAATTGTTAAAACACATTGAATCACTGAATTAGTAAACTATAGAATCATTAAATCAGTACAACACGGAATCAGTGAATCAATAAAGCTGCTGTTCTTGTCATCCACAGCTACAAACGCTTCATTCCTGAGAGTTTGAACCGCACCATCAAGCAGCGCAACATTCTTACGCGAATCCGAATCAACAACATGTTCAAGAACTTCTTAAATGAGTTCAACAGCAAGACCATCCAGGACAGTAACATCACCCTCTACGACCTGAAGGTGAAGTACCTGTCCACTCTCGAGACACTCACCCAAGGCCTGGGGCGAGAGACTGTACAGCCCAAAAACCTCAAAGTATCAGGAGAGAACGAGGGCTCGCCGGCCCACTCTCTTCCCTTGGGGGAGGATGGAATGGGCTATGAGGTGCAAGTATCTGGAACCACTGGGATCTCTTGGAGAAAGTCCTTACCTGTAAGTTTAGTCATCATTAGATAACTCTACGTGACCTATATTTCAAGTGTTCTGAGGGTATGCCAATGGATTTGGTGAAACCAAACCCAAACAAGTATTGAACTGTACCTTAACAATGCACCCAGACAAGTCGGTTCACTTTTGTACTTTCCTGTTGGTAATGTTAGTGTTGTTTCGGTTGTAATGCGATATCTAAAAACAGCCCATATGGACTGTCAATAATGGAGCTTAAGCACTAAGAAAGTGTTTTTCATTCAGGACTATGAAATAAATATTCACATGTGCCCGTTTTCACAATCACAATCTTCCATCTTGAAATGCTTCCTCAGAAAATAGTAGTAGGTTTTGGAAAATTTGCATCACGGTTTGTTTGAGTCATATCCAAATTTTCTGTTTGTCTTCATTCTAAACAGGTTCTTTCGATTGTCAAAGAGAAAAATAAATCGAAGAAGAACAAGAACGACAGCAAGCAGAAAAATGACAAAAAGAATGACGGCATCAACGGCTGGACGCTTTTCGCTGAATTTTACGAAATCACCCACATCGTCATTAAGGAGTCGTGCGTCACCATTTACAGACAAGACAATAAAACCATGGTATTTCGGTTATTTCAAACCAGTTTTAATCAGACAAAGTATTTTTAAAAACTGATGATTTGTTCTCGTAAGATTCATAAGTCTTCCGTGTAGGAAAATGATTAAAAAAATGAATTATCCTGCTCATTTCTCTGCAGGAGATGGATCTATTATATCGAGATGCGGCTCTATCTTTTGTTACACTGGTGGATGGTTACTTCAGACTGACTGTGGATGCCCATCATTACCTATGCACAGATGTGGCACCTTCATCTGTGGTCCAGAATTTAGAAAATGGATGTCATGGACCCATCTGGTATGACCATATATGAATATTGCCTGGTTCGGTTTAAACCTGGACAAAATATCATTTTCTCAGACAATATGAGACAAAATGAGATTGTGTTTATTTTGATATGATATTCATATCATAACCTGTTTATTTTTTTGTAATTTGTTGTGTCCTTTTTCTCTGTGTAGCACTGAGTATGCCATTCATAAACTACGTCAGGAAGGGAATGAAGAAGGGACCTACATCCTGCGCTGGAGTTGCACAGACTACAATTACATCATCATGACTGTTGTCTGCTTTGAGGTACACGCACATAAAGGCACTCATGAAAATAACACAAACAGGCAGGAATCATGAAGAGAATGAGGTCCTTAATAGCAAAGTTAGAGGTAGTGATGAGAGGAAAGAGTTCACTGTTGTACCGTGTACCGTTTTGGGATAGGACATCTGAATTACATATGATCATGAAGCAAATTTTGTGCAATGGATCGTTTGGAAACTGAAAACCTCATTTGCCTGTTCAAGACCCATTTTGAACATACAGATCCTTTTGTGTTGTTCTCCACAGGAAGTTAAGAAGGTCTGCTTCTAGTTGTTCACTTTCCAGATCATTTTGAATATTTTCATGTGAAAACATTAAAAAGTTTGTCGAAACTCTTAACAAAGAGTATCGTTGCTAATGTAAACATTTATAGAAGCCGTAGTACAAATGCAAATCATGGAGCCACTCTCTCTTGTTGAGAGAAAATGTGTTCGTGTCATGCATGTCAGCCTAGTTAGGAAAAACATTTACATAATCTAAACATAGACTCTTTTTCTCTTGCTCTTGTTTTATTAGTCATATACATTTGGCCAAACTCCTCTTGGTTACACAATGGATGCAAATTAGTGTTTAAAAGAAACCACCTGTCAGTCAGACAGTACACTTTTATATTAAAATCGAGTTGTTACACGAATATGTACATGAATACGGTTCATTTACAATAAAGAATATAATCATAACCAACCCGTATAAACTTTGAAGACTAACAATGCAACGTTATATAATTTCACTTTATTATGAAAACATGGACACTTGGTAGTTTAAAGGGTAAATTACACTTCCAAAAACGAAACTTATACAGTAATTGTGTATGGTTTAGTTAATCATAATTTGAAGGGAAAGTTCACCCAAAAATAAAAATTCTGTCACTATTCACTCACCCTCAGGTTGTTCCAAATCTGTCTACATTTTTTTGTTCTGCTAAACACTAAGCAAGATATCTGGAAGAATGTCAGTAACCAAACAGATCTCATCCCCCATTGACTCCCATAGTATTTATTTTCCCTACAATGGCAGTAAATGGGGAATGAGATCTGTTTGGTTACTGACATTCTTCAAAATATCTTCCTTTGTGCGGAGCAGAACAGGTCAATTCATACAGGTTTGGAACAAGCTGAGGCTGATTAAATAGTGACAGAATTTATTTTTTTCGGTGAACTATCTCTTTAAAAATAAATTCCTAACTGTACAGCTCGGCAGACTTCGTTTGACCAGACAGCTGGGAAAAAAGAGGCGTCACCTAAGAATAGCATTTTACAAGCAAATATTTGACTTTTTTTTGGAGGAAAAAATCCCCCAAAACAACAGTTATGACCATTTTTTTAAGCATTTGAGCTGCAAGTCACACAAATATATAAATTATAAAGAAACCATAAAACGCACATTTAATCCACATAATGATTACCTTGTTTAATTGTATTAATTCAGTAGTTTTAATCTATTTTGCTGACAGAAATGAAAAGCAATACTCACATATTCTTCTAATGAATCAGAGTTGACACACACCTTGATGTGTGTGTATGTTGGCCACAAAGGCACCGTAAAAGATAACTTTGTGACACATTGTGACAACTCCACTCCACATTAATCTTTAGATCACGTTGTTACAACCTGATAAAAAGATGGGCTACATCGTGACAACGTTGTGTTTGAGGGCAAGGTCACCCAAAATGATGAAAGAAGTATAAGATGGTTGCAGTTATGTTCAGATGCCCAACCAAAAGCAAACTTTCCCAAAAGCAAACACGATCAGCAAACAACCTCCCTACATTTTTCAATCAACTGTCGTTTTAAAATAGCCTTCACAATTTTTCCCATACTTTATTTTTATAGGGCCTTTCGCTTTATTTCTGTTGTGCTTAATTTTCATATTTTTTCCTCTTCGATATATCTCTTCTCTCTTTCAGATGGAACTGTCTGAATCAAGGCCTGTTCCCCACTATAAAAACTTCCAGATCGAAGCAGGTCCTCAGGGCTACAGACTGTTTGGGACAGATATGTTCAGACCCACTATGAGGGAACTTCTGGAGCACCTGCAGGGCAAGAGTCTGCGCACAGAGAACCTGTGCTTTAAGCTGCACAGATGCTGCCCACCACAGCCCAGAGGTACCCATGTTTTTCCCAACTCGCTCTCATTTACACTTCACTAGACATGTGATAGAAAACTTCTATGCTTTGCTCAATGATAGTTCTTGATGTTATTGTCAAACAAAGTCCAGAAATTTCTCTTGACCTTTAGATTGATTTCATGTGAATGAGCTTTTTGGGTTGAGGACGAGCTCGATTTTTTCTGTAGAGCCATTGTTAGATTACATACAGTCCTAACAAAATATCATATTTTATGGCCAAGAGTGGAACGAGAATCTGAAGCTCTAAAGGTTATTTTCATGTCCAGTTTTATTGAAAGCAGCCAAATGAAATGCCAGGATTTTCCGCTGTTCATTTGTGCAGTGCTTCTCCCGGAATGACTCTCTGTGTTCCCTCATGGGAATTTGTTAAATCCTTGAGCTGTTACTTGAAATAAACTGTGTAATTTTAGGTGTGGAGTGTCAAGCATACTATTGGAATGAGACACGTTTTTTCCAAACCTGCAGCTCCTGTAAAACTAATATCAGTCAACACCATAACTCACAATTTTGTTTGTATGGCAATATTGAGCAGATAATGTCTCAGGAAAGTTTGTAAAAGAAGTTCTTGAAGCAAAAGGCAACTGTGATTGAATTAACTGGATTATCATAAACTTAATTATTATAAAAATACTTTGACATTTGACTGCGTTTCATGTCGACTTGCTTTGTTACAGCAAAAAGGACATTTTTCATCAATAATGATAATGAAGTAATAGCATGAGCATTATCCTCAAATTTCCCGTGATTTTGTTTACAAAGAAAAGTCATAAAGGCATAAAATGACAAAACAGCATTAATCAGTATCACCATTTAAATGGCAGTTTTCCTTTAATATCTTTATTTGGCACATTTTAAGACGGTGAACATTTTAGGACATAATCGAACCAATTTAGGCACAATTTAACCAGTTGATTTAAATAGTCTTCGTAGCAGTGACACTTCAAAACATCATCACTTTGTCAGGACAACTATCATTAAAGTGATAGTTCACCCCCCAAACAAATTGTGTCATCATTTACTCATCCTCATGTCATTTCGAACCTGTATGACTTTCTTTGATCCACAGAACAAAAAGTAGATATTTTGAAGAATTTCGTTAACTGTCGAAACCCATTCACTTGCATTGGTTTTGTGTCCATACAATAGAAGTGAATGGGGACCAGTGGTGTTTGATGCAAAATTTTATTTCCAAATTATCTTCTTATCTGTTCTGTGGAAGAAAGTATGTCATACAGGTTTGAAATGACATGAGCGTGACTAAATGATAACAGTATTTTCTTTTTTTTTATAATATAGAATTTCTCTTGAACTTTTCCATGAATAAGTACACATATACGTCAGATGTTTATTTCAATGAAATAAGTTGCTGTTCCATCACTTCAAAAATGATGGCTCGGTTTTGGTCTGTTAGCTTCTCAACTGTGAACACATGAACATGCATTTTATTATAAACAGAGGTCATTATATAACTTGCATTGGAAAACTAGGCCCGACATATGTTGTTTTGTGATGGTTTGCTTGTCTATTATAGTTTGTTTAGACAGTTATACCTAGTTATTTTCTTTCCAAAGTCAAATTTAAAAAAATAGATAATTTTTTTTATGTAAATAACACATAAATTGCTCAGCAATTTAGCATGTTTGTTTTATAGTTGGTTATGTACAAATGAAAAGGATTGATTCGGATGTGAAGAACACCCTGTTGTTGAACATATCTACTGTTGTTTACATGCGTTCGTCAGAGTACATGCTGAGGCATCAGTGACGGGCAGGAAATGTAGTAAATGTGGGTTTCCGTTGTTCACATCTTTTGATCTCTTTGCACTCATAAAAACTGTTCTGGCGATGTCTGAATCAAGATGATGTCACCGAGCACTCAAAAGACCAGTCGGTCATGCAGAATTCAACATGAGCTTATGTGAATGCAAACATCCCCGTGAATACATTGAAAATCAAAGCGCACCCTCATCGTTTCTGCGTAGTATGCGCCGTGTTGTGTAACACTGCACTGGGTGCAAAACTTCCTCTTCTCGGCTGCTCTTTGCCTATGTGGGGTTAGCTGTCATGTGCACACACAGACACATACGCACTTTGTTTATCTGCTTTTGTCAATCCACTTGCCATCCGATTTACACGGTTTGGTTAAATTTGCATAGGCATGATTTACACATTATAAAAAATGAAATGGCACTGGAAGATCAAACCAGTGGATATTGTGTTTATTTTGATATTTGTGTTGAAGCTGCACACCTCAATCCTGCAGCCCACTTTGTTTGTATTTTTTCGACCAATCAATTGCCTTTCTGCTCTTTAGAAATTTCCAACCTGTTGGTGATGACCATAAACCGAGAGCCTGCCCCCCATAGACAACACCAAGTGAGCCAGCTGAGTTTCCATCGCATCCTTAAGGAGGAGATTGTGCAGGTGATCTCTTGATTTTTCTTTTTAAAACATTTTCACCTGTTTAAGGTCCGATGTGTCAATGTGAGGAACTACTGACAGAAATGCGATACGATTGAGATAACTATGTCTTCAGAGGTGTATATAGACATTACATAATGAAGCGTTATGTTTTTATTACTTGAGAATGAGCTTTTTCTATGTACATACACCTCGGGTCCCCTTGTTATCTCCTCCAGCAAAGAAGCAAAAACGTGACAACAGCTTAGTTTTCTGTCAGCCACTGTAGTGCTTCGAAAGGGAGGGCTGAGGGGTGGAATAGTTGGGGCCATTAGTTGCAATTCACAACCTCACCACTAGATGCAGCTAAATCTCATTTAACTTTAACCAATAAATTCGCTGAAACTCGCACTCATTACATTCTTACAATCTAAAACTGTACTTTTTCTAAAATAGTGTTATGACGCTCTATTAATATGTTAAAAACGTCATGTAACATTTCTTTCATTTTGGTTTGGTTCAGGGAGAGCATTTGGGTCCGGGTACAAGGACCAACATCTACGCTGGCGTTCTGAAGCTGAAGAATGAGGATGATGAGGAGATGGGTGGATACACACCGGAGGTGAAAGTGGTGTTGAAAGTGCTGGGCTTAGCACACAGAGACATCTCTTTGGTAAGGAAATACACAGAAAAACAACATTGAGTGGATCTGAATTACCACACAAAATTAGGTGAACGTGGAATGGTCGGCAGAAGAAATGATGATGAAGTAAACTTGAATATTTGTTGAACAAGCTCTGCGTAAATGTGAAGATTGATGTGTTGGTATGTTTTGTAGGTTTAGAAAATAACTGTATTGTTAATTTCAGAGTTATGACCTTCTCATTTGTAACTTCCTTTGGTTGGAAGCGTGGACAACATAACTACTTTTCTTTTGAACTATAACAAACTTTTAAAGGTTTTAACTGTGATTTTTCATCCATGTGTGTTTGTTTCCTCATGATGTTTGTTTCCTCAGGCCTTCTTTGAGACCGCCAGTATGATGCGACAGATCTCTCACAAACACATCGTCTTGCTTTATGGAGTGTGTGTTCGTCACCAAGAGAGTAAGCAGCTTACACACTTGTCGTCTGTGAATGTGTAACTGCCTTGACCTTTAACCTTTTCTGAACTTTTCTGATTCCCTTCTGTCCTCATCTTCTGTTCTACTTTAGCTTGAGAATTAGGTCATTCCTTTTGTTTTCCATTGGCGATCAAAGTGAATTGTGCAAAAGTATTTACGCGATTTCTGCCAAAGGACAATTAAAGCACTACTGTTTTCCACTTGGCCGTGTAGATCTGGAACATTGGCAGTGTTGTATTCCAAGTGCAAAGAAATGGGGATTTCTTGCAACCAAACATCGACTGTAACATGCTTGAATTCTAGACTCTGTACCGTTTTATAATTCAACAGCAAACATTTCAACAGAGCATAGACTGGGCAGAGCTGAACAACACGACTTGCTAATGTTTGGCACGGTGCCATTTCAAACTGCTACTCCTGCTCTATTATATGTCTGATGTAAATAGCCGAGGGTTGGGAGATGGGCGGGTCTGCTAGTTTGCACAAAGGAATTTGCATGATAGATAAGGAACTGCGGTTGTGTTATGAGCAGCAAGTACATTTGATAACTGGGCTTATTTACATGAGACTTTTTTTGCTTGTAGATATCATGGTGGAGGAGTTTGTTAAGCACGGCCCTCTGGATCTCTTCATGCGCATACAGACCACCCCTCTCACCACCCCGTGGAAGTTCCAGGTTGCCAAACAGTTGGCCAGTGCCCTCAGTTATCTGGTAAAGACAAACACAATACAACGTACACACAGCGAATGTGAATATTGACATTTTAGTAATAACGTCTATAAGAGTGCAGATTAGACGTTATCATAATTTTAGCAAATAATATTAACATGACAAATGAAAGGTGTGCCCTAATGTTATCGTTTTATCGTTCTGTAGGAGGATAAGAAGCTGGTACATGGATATGTGTGCAGTAAGAACATTCTAGTGGCTCGAGATGGTCTGGACGGAGTGGGAGGACCCTTCATTAAACTGAGTGACCCCGGCATACCCATTACTGTATTGAGCAGACAGGGTGAGCCATTCATTCTGATCACTTTATAAAAAGTGTGTTATGTCTCAACTCACTCAACTTTATTTATAAACCGCTTTTTACAATTTCCATTGTTACAAAGCAGCTCTACATAAGACATATTGACTATAAGCAAAACAACTAAAGTCATATAGCTGTAAAAACAAGAAAAAGGTGAAAACACAGTAGACAGACACACAATATGCACACATATTTACACATCGAAAACGCACGCATCCACACACAGTGAAAGCAAACATTTAAGATAAAGGAGAGATAAACACAGGTCAATATTAAACAGACTGTAAATTTCTATCGGCAATATTAATTATGTAAAACTTCTGAATTCTAAAGAGTTTTGGCGAGGAACCCAAAACTCCAATCGAGAAAAAAACCTCTGGAGAAACCAGGCACAACGATGACCACCTTATTAGTGCTACAGAACGACAAAATAAAAAATAAAAAAAACTGAAACCCGAAATCTTTAAACCATGATAATGGACATTATGACCAGTTTAGTAATTCTACAAATGTTAATGCATCCATTGTGTTCACCTTATTAACATGCTATAGGCCTCTTCGGATGACGTATACATCGCTGATTCAATGCTGGTCAAAAAGGACCTCTTGTTTTAGTTCTTTAACACTACACAGACATTTCAACAAAATACAACCGACCAAATTAAAATGTTAAAAAAATATCTATAAAGTGATTATCCACCCAAAAATAGTTTTTGGGTTTGAACAACCCCCGTTGTTCAAACCTGTATAATTTATTTGTTCTCTCGAACACAAAGATATTTGGAAAAATGTTAGCATACGTTTCAGGAACATCATTGAGCACCATAATAGGAACAATTTAAATGGTAGTCAAAGGTGCCCCATGACCGGCTTTCCTAAATTCTCCTAAATATCTAGTTTTGTGTTCAACAGAACTACTATGCTAGTCATCACTACTTCATCCCAGGATGAGAGATTTTGAGATACCTGCATCATTGTCATCTCAGAATATTGATGGTGGCCCAGATACAGCGTGACACTTGTTAGAAAAAAGCAGTCTTGTGTTTGTCTAGTTTAATTGAATTTGTGGCAGTGCCGTGGATCTGATAGCACGGGTCTAGTGGACTGTGAAAATTGACTGCTCGGAAGATAACATAACTGACAGGAATTTTGTTGGCGGAGGTCCAGCCCGACTCCCAGAAGGGCTTGTGAGACAGGAATAGCGCTTTGTTTGCGGTGCTGTATGAACTGTTACAGGAAGACTGGCTGTATTTTTTTGGAGATGTGGGAAACACAGACTGGAATTAGGGAAGCCCATTAGAAAGAGTAAAAGACATAAAAGACAAACCACAATATCGAAGTTACAAGAACTTCAAACCACAGGCACTAATAATTATTTTTAATACTAGTCATAAGTACATCATTTCATTTAACAACGGTTAATAGTTTACATTTGCTCCATGCATTCAATCAATGCTTTATTCCATTTTCATAATTTTCAATATAGAAGAAATGTAGGGACCGATGTTGATTTTTTTAAATTTATTGCTGGGTTGCATATAGAGCTTTGAATGTTTTGATGTTAAAACTCTGCACATATTTGCTTGTGTGTATTGTGATGCGCTTCATTAATAAAAAGTGGCAAAACCCAACTCGAGCTAACATGATTTAGCTTTATTTCCTTTAAAAGCAAATGTGCTTTATAATATTGTTGGATTATCAGTCATAGAGAATAAATACCACTGCCAACACAGCTGCGTTTCTCAGATGTTAACCCAGGATTACGTTATAAACATTCACGTATTTATATTGGTCGCTACATTCACATACATTGGGGATATGTTGTCATAAATCAAGAAATGTCTCTACAGTAGGCGTTTTCATAATGTCATACTTGCAACAAATATTTCCTAAATATGTATACATGTATGTATGTAAATGTGTTTATAAATATAAAATGAATACACACAGTACATAGACATATATTATCTAAACAAACTTTTATTCTGGATGCGATTATTCGTGATGAATCGATTGACAGCCCCAGTGATAATAGTTTCAGAAGGATCATGTTTTAGACAGCATTACTGGTGTGCTGTGATAGAATGAAAGATAGTTGTCGAAATCCCCCAAAATAAGTAAAGCTCAGAGGTTTTCTGGTATCAGTTTCAAATTACTTGCAAAATTTTGTTATAAATATTCCTGCACATAATAATGTTTGTGTTTAATGATGTGAAAGAGAGTGAGCCATACATATTTGAAACAACATGAGGGTGAATGAACGATGAAACAATTTCCCGTTTTTTTTAATGAACCAGCCATTTAAGGTCATATCAAGAAAAACACATCATGACACTACGCTATGTGTGTGTCCACAGAATGCGTGGAAAGGATTCCGTGGATTGCTCCCGAGTGTGTACAGGACACGGCTAATCTGAGTGTGGCCGCTGATAAGTGGGGCTTTGGCACAACTCTATGGGAGATTTGTTATAATGGAGAGATGCCTCTCAAAGACAAGAAACTCACAGAGGTAACACACACACTTATCACTTTGTACTCTTTTTGTCATCAAATATTTGCTTATACATTTTTCTTGTCTCTGAGCAGAAGGAGATGTTTTATTCAGCCCAGTGTCAGTTGGCCACTCCTGACTGTGAAGAACTGGCCAAACTCATGACCCACTGTATGAACTATGACCCCCGGCAGAGACCCTTCTTCAGAGCCATCGTCAGAGACATCGACATGGTGGAAAAACAGAGTAAGTGGAAATTTAAGCTTAAATAGTCTGTTTCCTCGTTTGGGAGCATTTGTTTACTCATCTCAATACTGCACTCTTGTGGTTAACATGAGGAAGTGCTGCTAGAAGTGTTCAGGAGTTCCTTTGTATCTTTCTCTTTTTTATCCTTTCAAGTGATAGCTTAACCCAAAATGACTTTTAGTCCTCTGCAGAACACAAAAGAAGATATTTTGAATAATGTTGTTAACCTGCACCTGTTCACTTGTCTTGGTGTCGAAGCAAAAGAAGTGAATCGGTACTGTTGGGCTACCACCCTCTTCCAAATATAATATTTTGTGTTGTGTGGGAGAAAGTAAGTCATATAGGTTTGAAAGGACAAGTAGGTGAGCGATTGGAGAAAGAATTTTCATTTTTAGGTAAACTGTCACATTAAGTAACTTACGAACGTTAAAGAACATCCCCAACAACCAACTTGAAAAATGGTTTCATTTGACCATTCTTCACCATATCTTTAATCTTTATTAAATAAAGATCAGTTTAGCTGGAGTTTCTTTAGTCATTTGTGACACTGTCTCAAAACTGAATTACTATGAGATCATAGTTATAGTTATAAAATTCTGAAAATAAGTTATGTGTTCATCACTGTAAGCAACAGATTGTTCGATTTTTTACATAGTATATAGATTTTCATTTATAATACTGAAACTAATTATTTTAATACAAAAATGATGTTTTATTAACACTACATTTTATTATTTTGCACAAAAAAAACTGTCCTAAATATTGATTTTTAGATCCACTCCTTTGTCAATATTCAAGATATTTAAGTTATATTTTCACAGAAATGTTCTTTACATTAAGTAAGATGATTTTATGTACTCAACAGTTAATCACCAATCATGACTTCAACTGGGTTTTCACACACTTGCACATTTTGGGTGGAGTGAGCTTTGCATTATGAAAGTGCATCACATTCTTTTCCTTCTATTTCTTCCTCTTTTTGTGTTTGTAATGTGGTTGTTTTTTCTCCAGACCCTTCCATTCAGCCAGTTCCCACGCTGGAGGTGGACCCCACTGTATTCGAGAAGAGATTCCTCAAGAAGATCCGAGACCTCGGAGAGGTATTTACCCCACAAGTGTGAACTTACAACTTGAGGTTGACGCTTTACTGTCGATCTTTCGGTCGGACTGAGATTCATCTGTTTGCGTTCTCAGGGTCATTTCGGGAAGGTTGAGTTGTGTCGGTATGATCCTCGAGGTGATCGGACCGGAGAGCTAGTGGCCGTGAAGTCTCTGAAACCGGAGAACTGTGAGGAGCAGAGCAGTAACCTGTGGTGTGAGATTCACATCCTGAGAGAACTTTACCATGAGAACATCGTCAAATATAAGGGCATTTGTCATGAAGAAGGTAAATCATGAGATCTTCAATGATATGCGACTGTTGTGGCTGTGGATTGTAATTGAAATATTTTCATATTTTTACATTTTAAGGCGGATTATCCACTAAACTCATCATGGAGTTTTTGCCGGCTGGCAGTCTGAAGGAATACCTGCCCCGAAACAAAGTTAACATCGACCAGAAAACCCTCCTGAGCTATGCGGTGCAGATCTGCCAGGTAACGGCACATTTGAATATCAACGCAATATTTGACTGTATGATAACAAAGTCTGATCCCATGCTTTCCGCTTATAATTCTGAACTGTAGCACTTTCTCACCCCCTCTGTTTTCCGACCTCTTCTCCAGGGCATGGACTACCTTGGTTCTCGAAACTACATCCACAGAGACCTGGCGGCACGTAATGTTCTGGTAGAAAACGAGAGCACGGTGAAGATCGGAGACTTCGGCCTGACCAAAAGCATTAAGGACAATGAGGGCTACTACACGGTGAAAGATGACCTGGACAGCCCTGTGTTCTGGTAAGCATCAATTACGAAATGCACTTCACCCAGCGAGGATGGAGGACATTAAAGTGACTCGGTGAAATCCAGTACTGAATGTGATGTTCCATCAGGAGTTATTGAATTATATAGAATTATTAAATGCTCTTTTCTGTTGCCGGGAAATCCATTCTCTCTGTTTCCTAGGTACGCTCCAGAGTGCCTGATCCATTGCAAATTCTACAGGGCGTCTGACGTCTGGTCCTTCGGAGTGACCATGTATGAGCTTCTCACATACTGCGACGCCTCATGCAGCCCTATGTCGGTAAGCGGACGGTTAGATGACCTCATCATATATCAGTTTGATTAGTATTTTGTGTAAACATGATTGCTTATTCACTGATTTTAAGGGTAAGATTTGTTAGCGAGCCACTTTACGCTTCGTTTTAGAAAAAGCAGTCTGAAAGAAGCCATTGTGTAACGGGTGCATGCGGTTCTGGTAGTATACTCTCTCCAAGAGTGTGGCAGATGGTGCCAGTCTGTGCCCAGAGTGGCAGATGTATAACCCAAAGGATGTGACAGACGACTGTAAACCAATCCCCACTTTCAGCACGTTTTAGGGAAACATTTGTCCTAGGATGCGGATTTGAGAGATTCATTAGTATGACACAATGAGTTCGACTAGTAAAACAGCCCTTCAGCCAGTTAAAGAAGTCTATGCTTGATGTGTATGAACATTAATACTCCAGTCATGTGACTTTATACTGTTCCACCCCCAAATAGGTATTCCTCAAGATGATTGGTCCAACACACGGTCAGATGACTGTCACCCGATTGGTCAAAGTCCTGGAGGAGGGAAAGAGGCTTTCAAAGCCAGATGGCTGTTCTGAGAGGGTAATGAATAACTTGATGTTATAAGTCAAATATTGTTTTTTAGCTTAAAGGGACAGTTCACCCAAAAATAAACATTCTTTCATCATTTACTCACCCTCGAGTTCCAAATCTGTATGTATTTACTGTATTTGTTGTGATGAACACACAAAGAATTATTCGTAAGAGTGTTTGGAACCAAACAGTTCTTGGCCACCATTGACTACCATAGTAGGAAAAATGACAATTGTAGTCAAATGTGCCCAAGAACTGTTTGCTTTCCTACATTCTTCAAAACATATTTTATGTTCAAACGACATTTATAAAGCAATTTTTCCTACTATGGAAGTTAACACTAAGTGCTGTTATATAACACTGTGTTTTATAAAAAGTGAATGCTTAGGTAATTAAACTGCAAGGACATGCTAATCTCTATTGTGTCTCTTTGTGTTTTGACAGTTGTACAATCTGATGAGGAGATGCTGGGAGGCGACACCCAACAAACGGATCGAATTCAAAGACCTGATCGCCGCCTTTCAGCAGATGATTGACAATCCGTAACCGCAGAAATAAAATGGGACACAGACTCCGCCTCTTTGCCAGAGACACAATAAAAAAAACATAAAAAGAAAAAAGGCGTATAAATGCGGTGTAGCACTATTTCAGATATATTCTCCCTCTACTCTATCACACACATTGTGACCTCATAGATTATATGCAAATCATTTGAATTGCAAATGAAAAGAAGAAAACCTGCTAGAACCACTGAAGCGGACATCAAGACACCTAACTGCAAGTCATTTGATTGGCTTGTTTTTTTTAAACCCATACACGAGTGGAGAAAGATGTTCACGCATCCTGTCCTGCTCTTGACTCGAGTGTCACCTCTTCTGCTTCTTATTGTGCTGTCAGAACATCCACCGTGCTGCATGTATAAATGACCCAATATTTCTCATGATGCATTACTGCATGTGCTGTATGGAAGCTGCCCAAGATATGTGCTATACCAGAGCCCACCTCTGCCAAATGAACCCCATTGGGGTAAAAGAAGACTGTTTCCTGCAGAGGACCAGGAATGTGTCAAAATACAGATTTACACACCGGTTCGGTGGTTTAGAGCGTTAGGGAACGTCGAGGGGGTGGCGCCCCTTCTTCTCAGACTGTTGACCTGCAAAGTATGTCGAACGCTCGAAGATTGTACTTTCGGGTATGTGTGCGAGAGAGAATACGTCTTCGTTGACCGTCCAGCAGACAGCTGACATCCTTCATGGAACGGGATTGGGATGTCGGAAAATTCCACACGTGCCGGATCACTGAACTTGAGGGCAGCGTATATGAACTGAAGAGAACGATTGTGAGAATGTTATATTGATGTGGAGACATTGCTTAACTGAAATGCCTACAATAGGCACTAGGGGTCAGTAGAGCTTATGAAATGGCTCCCATGAAATAATCAAATGCGATGGGCATGTGGAATTGTGGGCTCTAACTTTCATAAACTGAATTAACCATTTGCTTCTATAAAATACATTAGTATTTTATCTGTTCTGTTTTTTTATCAAAATGAAATTAAACTCGAACTATTAGTGATTTGACAAATGTGCCGCATGCTTCTGTCAGACGGTTGGACATTTCTGTCATAAGAGGAGGATTAAGATTAATTTATCATTTTAAAGCTTTAGCTGTCACTCATCTATCCGAGAGAAGGCTTTTGGTTCACAGACGGGCTAATTCCCATCTGATTATCAGATTATAGTAAATCCTCATACACTGTTTATGAACGGATCACAATTCATCTTCTAGGTGAAGGTTTATCACTAGAAACGTGCTGTTTTCGAATCCACTTCTACATGTGTCTAGATGGATTTAAAAATGGAAATGGAGAAACAAACAGTGAAACTTAACAGGTGTAATTCTTCTGTCCTTTAATGTGGAATGCAAAACAAATCCATCTGCCCGAAATAAACCCCCACACCATTTCCTCAAAAAAGAATAACAACAAAATAGTATCGAACAGGAAAAATGTACATAAATACACAAAATAAATACAATTACAATCTTTTTTTGTTGTTGTTGAATAAATACTCAAAAGCAGCAAGCGCTGACACATCTACTGAAAAAAAAAGATTTTTTTGTTGTATTGCAGAATTATTTGCATGCTTAAATTCCACTTCCTAAAAATAGCTTATTCACAGTAAAGCGATATCAACGGAGTCTGGATATAAAATATTGCAAAATGTTAATTCAAGGTGAAAAAAACGACAACCTTGTAAACTAAAATCAGGCTGCGATATGTGTACAAAGCACAAGTGTTAATCCCCCTGCATGTTTGAACAGGTGCCTGTACCCTCTACATCAAGACACACTTCAGTATTGCAAAGCTTTGAGATACAAGCGCACACATACGCGTTCATAACATTCAGAGATGGACATTCTGATATTGAGGTCCGCTGACCTTGCTGTGCGAAATGGGAACGATGCACAGTCTCAATTTAAAATACATGGGAGGAATACTAGCGGCATAAGAGTAGGCACAAATTCCCATCCTCAATCTTCCCAGAGGTTTGCCTTCATTTAGGAAAAACTTCTCTTCATTTGAAGAACATTTGAGATTATTACATGAGAGGGAAGATGGTAGGAAAGGTCTTGTAGGAAGATAACCGTAAGTATGTGCTTAAATAATCCCTGTAGTTCTGACAGAAAAATTATATTTCTGAGGTTCTAGAAACTAACACAGCTTTATTGCAAAGGTACATAAACCAAAATATGATTTAAAGGAATAGTTCACCTTAAAAGTGAAAATTCTGTCATTATTTGCATGTCCTCGTGTCATTTCAAACCAGTATGACTTTCTTTCTTCTGTAGAAAACAGAAGATATTTTGAAAAACGTTGGAACTAGAAAACCACAAAAGAAGTCAATGGTGACCAACGTCCAATATCAAATCTTCGTCTGTGTTTTGCAGAAGAAATAAAATCAAAGTTTAAAATGCCAACAGGGAGAGTAAATGATGACAGCATTTTCATTTTGAAGGTAAATGACTCCTTTCATATGTTAATTCTTGTCATTTGTAGCATTCTCTGAAAAAGGCCTTTGGTGTTTAGGTGCAGAAAGTGGGTCTCAGCGCCTCGGGTACTGCTATGATTTCGGGATTGTCTTTATAGTAGTCGAAAATGCAATAAAGCTAAAATAACTAGGACACAATAACACAGGCTCCTCAAATCTATTGTCTAGGTGAGAGAATGGCTTTCAAAGATAGCAGAAATAAAGACGATCGCTTTAAAAGAGTAGAAAAACAAGGCACGTAGCCTCAATCAAACGTGAACGTGCCAGGCCTCTGGGTGCGCCGTACGTAGAAAAAAAAACATTTTCTTTTAAGACAATTCAAGACCACATCTAACCGGTAACCAATAAAGCCCGCTGCAAAAAATCCAATGCTTGATAATAAGCATCTTGTTTTCCAGTAAAAAATATTTAAAAAAATGTGTTTTATCTTGTTTTTATTTGCAGATTCGTGTCACCTATTTAAGCAAATACCACTATTAAAAGAGAAAAGCAAAATGAAAAAAAATCTGCCAACAGGACAAGATTAAACTTGCATGTCTTGAGCAATTGTATTATTTATGTTAAGGTTATTTAAAAGATTGGTTTGATATTAATATTAATAATTATATTTGAAAAACAAAGATACTCATTAAAGCTAATGGCACCAAAAACAGATTTACAGATTTACAGAGAGATAAAACCACAGCGCACTGGCACCCATACATAACCCTTCTAACCTCCGTCACATCACACATATCCTTCCAACACTATTACTACTACTGTAACTATGTATTATTACTCTAACAGTTATTAGACAGAAATCGGGCAGCATCGTAGCGTTACAAGTTATAGGGAGGTCAATCCACCCTTACTGGAAGGAAGCGACCTTGTTTTGTATTGTTGTAAGTACATTGTAGTTTCTCCAAGCGATTATTGCCCTAGCCATGTCTGTTGTTTTAAGGCTACTGCAGTATTCAGAATGGCTGATCTTTCCTACAGATACAGCAGTGTGTACAGAAACATTTCAAGACACGAGATACGAACAGCGCCTGGCGTATTCACACTTCAGGAAAGCTGATCTGGGCATTAATAAACAACAACACCTGTATGACACGTAAAGCGACACGTAATAATAATAACGTTAATATATTCATTATATCTGTACACTGTAAAAAATACACTTGTTTCGCAGAATATAGAATATACATAAGCTATGCCCTGCCTACCCTGTTCGAGAACAAAAGAAAAGAAAATGTTATTCCTCTGAGTGTAGCTCATCTTTTATCAGCCCTTAACCATTTACAGTAAAACTCGGACACTGAACGGCCGCCTCTCTCTCTCTCTCTCTCTCTCTCTCTCTCTCTCTCGCTGGAGTGGAATGGTACACCTTGCCTGGGAGAGAGGTCGAAATGTAGAACAGAGAAATATAAATATCAGTAGCAGTAAAGCTTCGTACCGTTCTGCCTGGTTTATACAGAGATCAAAACAGTACCACACAGAAATGTTAAAGAAGAGGAGACCTCGTAACGCACAATGAAATGTACAATCTCATCATAAATATCAGCTATAGGTGACTAAGAGTTAAGGCTTGGACATGACAACAGCAACAGCACATAGAGGTGTGTGTGTGTGTGTATGGAAGTGTGTGTGGGTTAGATCCTCTTCTTTTTGAAGAAATCTGCATACTGGCCCCCAAGACCCTGTGAGTGTTGGCCTACATACGCCCCCTCTGATGTCACTTCCTGTGTCGGCAGTGTGGGGTATTCTCTCTTTTGTCCCCGAGCTTGATTCTGAGAGAGAAAGAGACATTATTGTTTCAAATGTTCTTGAAAGCGAAATGACATCTATTGAGTTTTTGTATGTGCATGACACAGTAAATGACTGACAGGTTTTTTGTGTGATGTACAGTAAATGACTGACGCTTTCGCTCAACCCACGCATGCATGCACGCGCGTTTGAGGAAATTTTCTCTGACTCTTGCACTATGATAAAGCGTCTATTGTTAAATGGGTAAGACAGCAGTTAAGACGCGTTTATCTCTGGATGCGTCTGTCTTCTGGTGAACACCAGTGAGTAAGTGTTTGTCTTTCTGTGTCTGTCTTCTACTACCAGCTGTTTTATCATAAAGGATATCAAATTATGTATACAGCCGTGGACTATATTTATTCATTTAATTATCATTTGTAAATGTATTGTGGTCATTCTAGTCCAGTGTCTGTTGAATTTAAAGAAAATCAAAAGTCCTCAGGAGTGAGAAAAAGTCATCCAACAGCAATGTGAAGGACTGACATCATTACAAGCCGAATGAAAACTGTGATAAAATCCAGGTTATCACATCATTTTTTTTTACTTTTCCTAAATACATGTACAACAAATATAACTATTGTATTGCTTAAGAGTGAATATAGACTTGTTTTCTTTGCAGGATTTGCGGTCTGAAAAAATACAGAGCATTCCGGTTTTCATTTTCTACTAATAAATGCAAACGGAACCAATATTTTTGTTGGAAATTTGAAAGAAATGTTGTTCGTAGTTCAAAGTATGAAACCAAAATGATGATTTTACCTAAAAACAGACATACCTATAAAAAGTAAATTCAGAAAAACTAAACAGATTTTCTATTTTTATAATAAATAATTAATGCATTAACACACACTCACATAGTAATAATGATTCCAGTCTGTAGCTGTGGGCGTAGCGTGTGTAGCAGGACTGGGCGTGTGTGTGGTTGTGATAAAACCGGGCATGATGGGAAGAGCACTGTAAGCAGGCAGAAGAGGCTGGGCACTGCCATTCAGAGAGCTGTGCAGAGGAGCACTTAGGGGCGTCTTCACCTCCACCTCCTAAAATAAGACAAACAATGACATCATCAAACATTTATACTCACACACACACACTGCCCATCGACCCCGTTGTTCAGATTACACCTCACACACACAAACTCATCCAGCTGGTGTACTGAAGAGTGATGGAGAGTTTTCAGTAGGACATATCATGTCCTAAGTGTTACACGACTGAGACAGGAATGTAATGTGTGACCTGTAACACAACCTGACATCCCATTTACATAAGCTCATGGATTTGCAAACATGAACTCGCTTATACGGCAATCACGCATGTTTACGGAGCAAACAGCCCAGAGATAAACTCATGCTTCTGTTTTGCATTTGTTTTGTTTCATATAGTTCATTTATATGCGGGTTATCAGCATAACAATTTGAAATTGAAACCGTAAATACAATGTACATTCTGTATGTGTCTATGGAGAAATGAATGGCTGGATTTCTGGTCTATTTTGGTCAGTGACTGTACGAGGGTTGTGCAGTAAGTCATCGAGTGATCTCCAGCAGTACAGATGAGGTGTCAGCTGGGAGATACTTAGACACAGCGGAGGGCCCGGCTTGACTTTTTGACATCCGTCTGCGGTGTGAATAATGTGAGCTGTATGTAGCAGATGCGATCATATGTGTATTCCTGTACAAAATGGTTTCTCGAGCTGGTTTACGTTCACCGTAAAGTGAGCATGACTGTGTTTCTGTGTGTGTGCGTGTACCTTGCTGACATCTCGGGGCTGGTAGACTTGAGCAGCTGTCTGGCTCATCTGTGTCTGAGAATAGTACTGACTGACAGCATGCATGTAGGAACTGTAGTCTCCGTATGAAGAGGAGACCACCACCTACAACACAAACACAAACACATAAAAGTTTGTTTTTCTATCATTGGACTTGATTATTGTGTTTATCTACCTAGATATGACTTACGTTTCAACATTTGTTCATTTTTATTAGGACATTATTGGGACTGTCCGCTGACTCTCACAATATACTAACCTCATCCCTGACACCCCCATAAACTAAAACCATGACACTAAACAATGATGTAACTTTTATAAGTATTTTACAATGTTATTTAATTTTTTAATACAATATTTTACATATCAAAATACATCTTTTGTTATAATTAAATTAAATTACATTTAGATTTGTGTTATTTCATCATTTTAATGAGTTTACTATTATCCTATAAATAAAGAACCCTACAAATGCAAACATCAGTCTAGTGTACATTCTACCTCTCAATAATCCTTTTCTCACTTGCATACAGGTTTAGATTCACAAACGTAATTAAACCATAAATTAATGTCAATATTTCAGTCAAGTGTCCCTAAACTTTTAATCCGTCATGGGTATATTACTATTGTATTACTGTGGTATTGTAGCTGTTGCGTGTGCTTACCTGAGGTTGCTCTTTTGGGCATTCTGGGACTGCAGTTGTCTCTTGGATTGTGTTGCCATAGCCCTGTGCTTGGTAGTGTTGGTACCACTGCTGCATTGCTTCCTATCACAGAAATTGGAAACAATGGAAAAGGATGAAGATCACAAAAAAATTCTGACAATAGCCTCAGATATCACTAAGTCCTATGAAATCTGTTTTATTTTTTCCCAATTACATTACATTTTTTCTGGATTCAGTGTTGTCGGTTTTTTACTATACAATTTGCCTACATGAAAAGATATGTTTAGTATTCCGTAGAATTAACTCGTAAACTACAGTATAATATCAGTTTTTTATATAAACCAGCACCTTGTCAGTACATTTTCAGTTTTTTGTAATTGTACTGTTTTATGGTGATATTACTAGCACATTTATAGCAATTTAATAAAGTAAATAGTATAGTACACTACAGTTATAGTTTACTTCACTACATAAAATTCATTTAAGTTAACAGGACTTTTATTTTGACGGGTAGTTCCAAATACCTTTTGAGTGACATGGTTTACACTATACATATTACACACTATACTCCATCGTCTAGTGTAGGAATCAGAGAAGGGTAGTATCAGTATAAGTGCTGGGCAAAGTGGTTAACTGGCCAATCATAGCACACCTTGCTTTTCAGAGCGATGAGCTTTGTAAAAAATCTATGTGTTTCAGAAAGCCGTGGCAAAACTGACTAACCTCACGGCCTATTCCGCTTGTCAAGCTTTCTCTTCAACCGTTTCTTTAACACACCCCCTTCCTTCTCATCTCCTTCCCATCAGTCCTTTCACCATTCCCTGCGCTCTCTCTGGACGCCTACAGCGCGAACGCTCGCTGTCTCATTTCACTAAAGCTGTGTGGGAGTGCGCGACCAGATGGGACAGACAACTCGCAGCCAATCTTCCTCCCCCCTCCCGTTCCCCCCCTGCATCTCTCGCTCCCCTTTCCATTCCTCCAACTCTCACCCACTCCATCTCGTATTGTCATAGGAACGCCGGCAGTAATGAGAGGGAGACCCACATTTAAGCCATTTAATCCTGCTAAATTTCCTTCCCCTCCGAACGCTCTGCCAAGGCATGAGTAGGGGATCACCCTGAAGACACTGGCGGGGATCTGTGAGACCGTGGGTGGACTGCAACTCCTTTTCATTCCCCCTTGAGTATGTTCTCCCGTGAGCGTGCTGAAATCTATTAGTTCCTATTGCTTTTGTATTTTTCTTATTAGTTGGAGTTGATGTTTTTTTTAAGGACTTTAAATAATTGACATGGATAAATTTAGGTATTTTTAGGTCACATCACAGCTTGGAATGGTGACTATTTGAGTTCCTGTGATGCTAACAACCAATCAGCATTGCCGTTTTTCAGTGATATAGAGTCATATGACAGACAAATAGGTTTACTCCAGCTACCTTAGAGATGAAAGCGAATTATAATGGAAACTCACAATATCTACATTTAATTAAACACTTTAATTATAGCGAGAACTCATGATAGCAATTTTGCAATATTTTGCAAATATTTATTGAAATATTTTGGAAAAAAAAATATTATTTATTATTATTATTAAATAAAATTAATCTTTAGTTGTGTTTATTTTGAGTTGTTTCTTTTTTGGTCTATGAATTACAAGGGAACGTTCTGTCATCATTTACTCTCCCTTAACTCATTTCAAACCTATATGGCGTCCTTTTCTTCTGCAGAAGACAAAATAACGTCGTTGGAAGAATGTTGGTAACCGAACAACGCCGGTCCCCATTGACTTGCTTTGGTTTTTGTGTCCATACAATGGTTAGCAATATTTTTCAAAATATCTTATTCTATACGTTCTGTAGAAGAGAGAAAGTCATACAGGTTTGAAATGACAAGAGGGTGACCAATCCCTTTTCTTCCAAAGTATCAACCAAATGCTTGCACAGAATTATTTACAAATTATTTAAATCACAAAATCACAGCAACCCAAATCATATTTGGGAGTTTATATACACGCCTGGGCAGACCCCATAAACTCCCATAATATGAAGCAGAGAGGGCTGTGGATTTACCAAACAATCTTCTTTATGGTTCTACTCAAGAAAAAATGTCACCTTCATCTCGGATGGCCTGAGGGTGAGTAAATAAACGGCAAATTTGAGTTTTTGGCTGAACTATCCCTTTAATGCAAAGTGCAATTACTTAATGTCAGACCAACATATACCGTAAATCATCCATTACACATTTTGTTTTTGTCACGGTCCTGTCCTTCCAGTCCTGAGTATTCGGGCCTTGGGGACAGAGCCATGACAATATCATGTCTTGTGTGTGTTTCGTCTTGTGTGGAGACACGTGGCGGTTTGTTTTAACATTTCGCCGTGTGTCTTCCATGTAGCTCCGCCCCCTCGTCTCTCTGTCTAGCGTCCCATTAGTGTTTCATCTCCCTCACCTGTCTATGCCTCTTCCCGCTAGTCGCACTCATTGTTAAATCTTGTCACCTGCCCGTCCCGATCCCTTTGTTATCGCTCCTCATTAGTTTCCCCTTATTTACTGTCCCAGATTCCCTTGCTGTTGGTCGGTTCATTGTACTTACTAGTTACTCCGTGTTAATACTTCGTGTTCGTTATTACCTGTTGCTACTTCGTGTCTGGATTACCTTGTTCCTGCTTCCCTTGTGTTTGGATTTATTATTTAGATTATCCTGAACTTTGTTTTGCCCCCTCGTGGGAAGTTTTCTGTTTGTCAGTATTGTTTAGTTTCTTGTTTGCCCCATCTGTGCCTTAATAAATATTGTTTAACCCCTTCACTTCTGCCTGCATCTGGGTTCTGTCCGACCGGACGTGACAGTTTTAGAATGCCATTTAGGTTTATCTCAGATAGATAAAACTATAATAATGGAGCAGCATGAATACACACTCCTATTTGTGCATATCTTGTTAAAGGGATAGTTCACCCAAAATAAAAAGATCTGTAATGATTTAATCACCCTCATGTTGTTACAAACCTGTATATAACTTTCTTCTGCGGAACACAAAAGAAGATATTTTGAGAAATGTGACTTTGTGTCCATACATTGGAAGTCAATGGGGTCGATGTCTGCAGTACTGTATTTACCTGTGTATATTGCTGAGCGTATTGTTGAGTGTATTCAGCAGGTGTGGTCTCTGCACTATATTGAGTGGCAGGGGGCAGGACTGCGCTGTACGTCCCACTGTGAGTCTGAACGGTCTGAGGTTTACTGTTGCAGGGTGCTGTAAGAGACACACGCACAAAGACATGCTGATGTAAATCAAGGCCTTGTCAGGGACACCCATTTAGAATATTTCACACATATTATCTTCTCTGCTGGTGTGGGCTGCAGTGTTGCGGTCTAGCTGTGCCCTTGAACAGGAACACAGAGAGACAGTCGAACAGTTTGCAGTCATACACTGCGAACATTATGGTTGCAAATCAAAAGCTGACAGAAAACACAGTCCAAGGTCTGCGAGACGTGAGTCATCGTCTGTTTGTGCCGCACTTACCTTGTAATACCACTCCGGGAAGCACACTAGCCAGGTTTAGATAGGGGTTGGAAGGCAACTTGACTTCTTTAGGAGGGTCTCCTAATAGAGATGTCTGACAATTGGATTGAGTCTATAAAGAGAGAGGTCAAGAATGATCAAGATTGAAAGTAAGAGAGAAGACCTATTAATGGGATAGTTTAATAAAAAAATAAAAAATATTTGATCATTTATTTACCCTTATGTCATCCCAAACCTGTATGGCTTTCTTTCTTCTGCGGAACACAAATGAAGGTATTTTGAAGAATGTTGGTAAACAAACAACATTGACTTCCATTGTATGGACACAACCGCTGAGACATTTCTCAAAATATCTTCGTTTGTGTTCCACTGAAGAAAGGGACCTACACAGGTTTTGGTGAACAAGAGTGAAAAAACATTAAGAAATATTTTCAAATAAAAAAACTCAGGCAATAAGAGGGCGGGACTTAATTTTACCTGTTGGATTTCCTGGACTATGAAAAATGGCCTTTGATATTATTGGTTAATACATTTTTCTTAACACACAGAAATGGGTTTTCTTAACACACAGAAATATTTTTTTTGTAGAATAACATGCTCTCGTAAATTGTTCAAGTTCATTCACACTTTGAGTTCAGTTAAATGTCAATTCTAATAACGTTGTATTGCACAGTCGGCAAAAATCACATTTCTCAAGGTCACAACTTTAAGCTCTTGAAAAGTTTCTGAACATTATATTTCTTTATTATAAACTTTATTTATAATTGCTACTTTGATGCAATGTCTGACCCCACAGACGACCACTGCAAATGCTTCTATGTGAGGTTTTTACAAAATCGTTTTGTGTGCTTTAGGACAGCGATTGGCCACAGATGCTGTCGACACAGCCTAATCTGCACTGTACCGTGAAAACTCCTTTAAAGCATCTTCACGTTTCCACGGGATTCAGATAGCGATTCAGGAAAAGGGATGATGTGGAAAAGTACTGGCACAGAGTCTGCCGTTCTTTTCTAATAGAAGTGGAACAGAAGACAGCTCTCTATTAGCCTTTGCAGGGTAATGCAGTGAGTAATCAGAGCCTGCAGGCACTAGCGCTCTGTCATTACAGTCCAGAACTCAGTCAGGAGTCTGTATTAAGTTCTGCTTGCTGACTGAGAGTGCTGTTTCTCAATGCAGACTCCTACAGATGGGAACAATGGCGGCAGCTTTAATGCGTTGCTTACCACCGGCTAAACACAACAAAATATGAGTCATGAATTAAGAGCTGTTCCTAGAGAACAACACAGGGACATCATACAAGAGTTTGTGTGTGTGTGTGTGTGTGTTAAACAGGTCACAACCATGATGAAAGCAGCTAACAATGGACACATACACATGAATAGCTCATCCAAAACTTGGCACATCAATAATTTATGCCAGCTTTCACGTTATTGTGTCTAAACGCAAACGGTTTTATATATTTCAAACTTATTCAATTTTATAAATCACAATATATCACATTTTAATTATACATTTTTGCTGGAAATTAAGTTGCAAAATTGCAGTTAATACAAATGAAATATTATTTGTATAAATGATTTCTAATACCACTAGAACAACTAGCTTAACAAATTCCTCAATTAAAGGTCCAGTGTATATATCTTAGCGGCATATAGTGGTGAGGTTGTGAAGTGCAACCAACGGCTCTCTCCCCCAATCCCCCTCCTTTTTGAAGCACTACGGTGGCTGACACAGACCAAAGATGTTGCGTTTTTTCTATTTTTCCAAAGGAGATAATGTATTTACAAAATGCTCTCTGTAGAGCAAGTTTTTCCGTTTAGGACAAAGATACAAATACAAGCAATACGACAAATATTAACAATTAAAGGGGCTATTCAACGGTGTTTCATGCATTCTGATTTCTTTACAGTTTTAAAAGTGCTGTCTTCTCATGCTTAACATGGTCAACTTGTCAAAAAAACGAGTTGTGCATATTCCCTAGTATTTCTGCCCTCCAGTGATCGTACAGGTTTCGGAAAGTTTTTTCCGAACATATAAAACTGTTTCGTAACAATTTTTCTTAGTCCCTTATTGGACAATTCCAAGATCTGCAGATGTCACTTTAACTTGTGTTTACTGAATTTGGGTGATGAATGTTAGTTCAGCTAACCACCCCCCCCCCGGAATGCACTGTATGCTTTTGGAAATAATTGTACAGCTGTATCTATCTTTTTTATAAATGTGATCAAACTAAATACTCAAGATTAATATGTTTTTATTTGATGATTTATTTGTGTAAGTGTGAACGCTGCCACTCAAAACCCTGGTTCGCATCAAACAAGCGCAAGAGACCACTGAAAAGATGGGTCTCGGACCGCTTTTAAACGAACTCTGGCGTGGTTCGACTTAAATATACCAAAAACTGGAAGTGATAACAAGATACGACCCGAAAATCAAGTTGTTTGGTAACATAAAAGGAGTGTTTATTAGATCTGTGTTTGCGCATGTAACAGAGGAATTCCTGGCGCCGTTTTGACTGCTTTAAACATGAGGTCTTCGTGAGTTAGCGGCTTGCTAAAAATAACGTCATAGCAGGTAAAACTCAGCACACAGCAACGTTTAAATGTCTGGTGAGTTCCATTTTAAAATATAAATCATAAAAGCTGTCCAATCACGTTGCGACTTTACACGTAAACTGTTAGGTTCGATATCTTTAGATTCGCTGTTAAAATGCCAGTCTGAACGCTAACAACTAAAATATTTTTTTCGTTTTGGGTTCTGACCAAAACAACCAAGAGACCGAACTACAAATATGAACCTACCCGAATTGAAATCTGAAAATATTTTTTCAATTTAGTCTTAAGGAGAAGAAAATTAAAAAGCAACGTAACAATATAGGTTAAAGCATCCTAATTGAATAAGAAACAAAAAAATAATGAAATAAACAAAGAACCAGGCTTACTGTAACACAAGAGCTAGTCTGTGGACTAGTGCTGTGATGGTTGGTCAGAGGTTTGTGCGTCGTGTTACCCAGCAATGGACCCAGACTCGCTGTGTTCATTCCAGGGAGGAAGTTTTGCATCTGGCTTTGGGCGCATACAGAACCCCCTGTCGTTCCTGGAGGTGTGGGCTGTTTTTCCAGTGCAATGGGTGCTGTCGGGACTCCGTTCTGCTCAGATGTGGAATTTCCATGTGAGCGACCAGATATTCCAGGCCCTAGGCTCGCTCCCTGGGATGTGACTGGAGAAGAGTCCTGACCCAACTCTACAACAACGAGAACATCAGTGGCATTGTACTTTATGTGATCATATATTACAGTGTCTTACGGTCTGGACCGGACACAGGGTGACCATTTTCTTTTCATGCCGTCTTTCAAGTCAATGTACAAGACTAACTTCAAACATGAATGAATGAAGATTGGTTGGTTTTATTAACCAGCAAATCCCCCAATTTCAGGATGCCCTCCCACAACAAGGTACATGTTTTACACAATGCATTGCGACATAGGTGCTATTTTTAACCATTTTTACATTCCATGTGGACAGACAAACAGCTCGTGTCTAGTATCTTGTCAAGTTGCCGCTGGTTAGTACAAGGTCTTAGACAGTCCAGTACATTTTGGTGGTAAAAAAATCCTGGATTTCATTGCATGCGACAACTGGGATTTAAACTGGCTACAAAAATAATCCTCTGAAGAATTCACTGATGAAGGCTGAAATATTTTGGTTTAATCTGAGGATTTGTCCTTCAGGATCAGGGCTGATTTGATATTGCTTGGTTTTAAAATTGATGATGTTAACTAAAAGAAAGAACAGTATATTTAGAATAAATGAACTATTCTAAGCACATAAATAATATATAAATAATATATTTGACTCATCATAGTATTGAGACAAAAGATATGATGGTTACTTGTAGAAGTGTTGAGTCAAGAAATGTCATCATTTTGATAAAATAAAGAGAAAAAGCAAACAAAATCGGAAAATGAGGGGACGTTTATTAAGAACCGGTGCTATGTCGTGCTTGTGAAAACATTCCTAGTTTACTTTATGTATTCCCATAGATTTGTACAGATTAGCGGCTGCATTATTGGCTGTTTCTATGGGCCACTATACATAGGTCGTGCTCATACTGGACGGTTCAAGGTTCTCCAATCCCAAAAATCATTTTGATCTTCTTTTTAAACTGTTGTTGGAGGTTGTTTTTCCATAGGTTATAGGTGGAAGGATTTGTTCCTTAATCTTAAAGTAAGATGATATTAAAGTAGTGTTTTTTGTATATTGGCTAAGGTCATTGATCTAGTTGCACAGATCTGGCAACCCTTGACAGCTGTTTGTAAACACTTGAGAGCTACTAGGGTTAGTATGGTTTAAAAAACTTTAAATATTGAGTACAGATATACACATTATCGTATAATACATAATACACATTCCTACTTATTTTTCAGCAAGATCTATCTGCATTTCTGCAACCAGAGGCTGCAGTGTTGTCGCAACTTGACTATTCTCACCTAACTGTAACACCTGCATAGCACTGAAATGCAAATAGAAAGGACCCTGCACACAAACACACTCTTCAAAGTCTCCGTTGCTTTGATGAAAGCCTATATCATACTTTGCACACACACACCTTCTATATAAGAGCACAAAAGGAAAATAAATACTGATTGAAGTGCTTGATGCCTCCAGCAGCTCATAATAGAGCATTCAAACAGTTGGAATATTTGCATTGCAAATGTCTTTCCCCACAGCGGCGTTTGTGACCTCACGTCTGAGGCTGTGGCGAGCAGGCTCACCTGTGGGAGAATCTCCCAGCAACCCCTTCCCCAGAGGAACCTGTGCAGGAGCTCGAAGACCCAGAACTTTCTGCAGGAGCAGCCGGGAGGGATCGCCCAACAGACCAGGGACCTGAGAGAGAAATGAAAGGATAGGGTAAGATGAGGCTTGCAATGAATACATTTGTGTGTATTTATTGAAAAGAGAGAGATTATGAGCTAAAACAAAGCACATGATCATCAGTCAGAGTCCAAAAGTTCATTTTTTTAGACCTGGGTAGATTGAAAAAATGTACGAGCCATAAACATGTACTGACCATGAAACTGTATTTTCATTTTTTCAATAATAAACAACACTGTTGCTACTACAACTACATTTTTTCCTTAGCAAAATGGTCGTATCTGTGACAAACAGCACAGGTTATAATTTCTCTGGAAATGAGTCGATCTCCATCCCTTGTTAAAACTGCACTTGTCAAAAATCTACAAAAAATTTTGCATTTGGTTTTTCATGTTTGGTTGGTTAATGTGAAAAAAAACTTTGGCATTCAGAATAAACTTCTGTTCATAACATTCCCACAGTCTCTACAAGAAGCATTACTCGCTCGATTCTTGAGTAGGCGGTTTGTATGTTTTCGTGCAGTTCGATTAAAACTCATTATTATGTTGAGGTTATTAACAAAATTACTGATCAACTCGCATTCGTTGCAGGGGAAGTGTTCTTTTTTTGACCTTTTCAACCATGCTCAACAAGACAATCTTGCACGCACACACAGACATTAATGGAGATTTATGACAAGTTTGTACAGTAATGTGGCAATTCCAGCGTTACGGACGTGACATTTTCAATCAGAACTTGAAATATAAATGCTTGGAGATGCTTAAATGTTTTTATCAATATATGGAATCATCTTATTTTGTTGATCTAAACCCCTGATGATAGAATTCAGACATCAAAAATATCACAAGTTTTCTATTTTAAAAGAGACAAAATTTCATGCATTATGGGTGTGACAAAAAAGCACGCACGTTTTTAAGAGAAAACAGACTTTGTAGGATTTCTGTGAATTAAAATGGGCAAACAAGAAGCAATAATACCCATTTACAGAACGGATGACTTTTCATAGAACTATAGTTCTAATACTGCTTTATAAAATAAAAACAAATAATGCTTTTCTGAAAAAAGCTGCTGTTTTCTCATTTAATGCAGGCCTAAAATATCCTCACAGAAAGAACTTAAATCACACACTGATGCAGTGATGTTTTGGTAATGGGCACACAAGACTGACACGCACAAATACACACACACCCTTACATTAGAAATGTGCTTGTCTTTAATCTGTAAGAGCTGCTGTTGAGCCATCTGCATGTGGAGAAGATTCTGTAGAACAAGACCATTACCTAGAATGGCACTCTGCATGTGAGACAGAGAGAGACAAAGAGAGAGAGAGATGTGGTCACAGCAGTTGCTTTTGTTAATGTAGTAGTATCTTGCTTCAACCATAGGCATTTGTGCCACATGAACACACAAAACCCACGGGAAGTAAAATTGGCTATAGTTAAAAAAACACCCGTCCACACAACGCCATCTTGAAAGAAAGAAGTACCTGCTGTGCTTTTCCTAACTGAAGCAGAGCTGCAGTGAGCGGTGGACGCAGGAACGGGAGATTGTGAGGTCGGCCAAACTTTCCTGGGGAGAAACCAGCAAATAAACCAAGGCAGAACATGTGATCACAAACGATCCAAAACGAACCCTTAGAGGAAAAGAAAGGGGGAGTCTAATGCACATGGCTCAACATTCCTCATACCAAAATTTCAGATTTGGCTAATGGCAAGTTGCTACGGAATAGGTACAGAGGTTGAACGTTTAATCATGCGCTATATTTAGTGTCGTAATTGTGTGTTCTCTTTAAGCTCCGGCCTCCACTTCTTCCTCATCTCATTTATTCTTCCACCCAATGAAAAGTTCATTTTAATATATGATTAGGCCTTCATCAAGAGAAAAATCTGCTCTGAGCTGATGATCACCGCTCAATGGACCACACACACACGCATGTGCAAACATACAAGGGATATTTCATTTCAACTTCAGGAGATATGATCGGATTGGTTCTGAGTACTTTTAGAAAAGTATTCATGAATATTCAAGAAAGTGTGTGTGCGTAATGAGTAAAGAGGCATTTAAAGTCCCAGTGAAATAAACATTTACAATGCCTATCCGTTAACTCCTATTTTTTCAAGAAATATTGCGGTGTTTATTGTAAAGACTTTATAAATGTGGGTCCATCTCTTTTTAATGTGTGTACCCTCATAACCTTCAGTTAAAATCTGAAAATGTACTTCCGTCCTACAGTGACTTTCCATCTCAAACGATGTATATTAGAAGGCTCCTCCCCTTTAACTGCTCCCGGTTCAATTTCAAAACGCAATAGCTCTTTTTATACTTCCAATCAATTCGAAGAGAAAGACTAAGGCACGCCCACTATTTTTCTATTTCGAAATTCCGTTTCACTCACAAATGTGTCGAACCACGGAAGTAGAAATAATCGTAATTTCCCGGTTCTCAGGGACAATAAAAGTCATTTTCTATGTGTGCGTATGTGGTCCTGGTAAAATGTCCCAAGAAAGATGATGATAGCTGTTTTTTTTATCTTGTGGGGATCAAATCAAAGTAAAAAAATTAAAAATTTATAAAAATTTATTTGAAAATGGTTTTGGGGTACCGTAAGGGTAAGGAATATACAGCTTGTACAGTATAAAAATCATTATGTCTATGGAAAGTCCCCATAAACATGGAAACGCAACATGTGTGTAATAGATATATAAGAAAGATACCTCCACGTTTGCCTGTAGGGTAGGGTCTCATAAGAACTTGGAGAGCAGCAGGATTGGTCATGCTATTAAGGAACTGGGCCAGATTGGGTTCTGGCAGCAAACCTTTCTTATTGCTCAACATCTACAAGAGACACAAACACGACCAAGATTAAAAACATCAATTTGTTTTCAAATAACTGCCATGTCTACTGTGATATGATAAACTTTCCGAAGAAGATTACCGCAGTATTCCTGCTACTTTCCTCAAGCATTAAAACTGAATATCACTTTTCCTATTTCATGTGGACTTTTATTGCATATTTAAAAAACAAAACATTTAGCCATGTCTAACATTTTAATACCAGTAACACAAAAATCGCAAAACTACTATAAAATGAACAGTAATGAATATTACACAAAGTGTTTCAGGCTCAGTTTCTTGGCACACATGAACACATATCCCACCAATTACAGTTATCACACGCAGAAACAGTTTTCTCTTCACAATTTTATGTCCTGTTAAATGTTTATCTGGGATGTTTATGGCCCGGCTGTGAGTGAGCATGTGTGTGTATCTGCTGGCAATGGGGAGATGCTTGCAGACATGTTGAACTCTCATTGGATCTCTGATGTCTGTCAGAGGTGTGGGTGCATTCACCACACTCCATCTCCATCTGCTGACTACTATTCCTCCACCCACACGCTGTGGTGCTTTCATGCCGTAATGGACGAATCCAAGAATGTAACCAGCTATTCAGGACTGATGGCGATAATTTAGGAATCAACCATTGAAAAGCCTGTATCAGTGGAGCGTGAATATAATTACAGCTCTGGGTGAATCAGCATCCAGGTGGAGTATACAGAGAGTGTGTGTTTGAGGATGGAAAAGAGCAGAGCCATCTCCCATCATGCTTCTGCAGCAAGAGATGAATTAGCTCAGATTCTGATATGTGCTTTCGAATATCCATAAGCTGCTGCCTAAAGGCTTTCTTTTCTCTACCGTAAACTGAATCTACACATTCATTAACTAAACATACATTGAAACTACATCTGATGGTTTAATGTGTGTTACAGTTTTGTACATGTATTTAACTGATAGATCGGGTTCTGGATGGGATGTAATGATACACTCAGCTAACGATTTGACATATTTACATTTACATTTAGTCATTTGGCAGACGCTTTTATCCAAAGCGACTTACAGTGCACTTATTACAGGGACAATCCCCCTGGAGCAACATGGAGTAAAGTGTCTTGCTCAAGGACACACTGGTGGTGGCTGCTGGGATCGAACCAGCAACCTTTGATTTACCAGTTCAGTGGTTTAACCCACTAGACCACCATCTCACTGTTACATATTGTGTAATACTGGGCTAAGAATGTGATTATTAACTGAAATTCAAATGACAGATTTGCCAACTTGGTTGTTGAAATATAACTTTTATAGGGTTAAAGGGATAGTTCATCCAAAAACGAAAAATCTTTCATCATTTACTCAACCTCAGGTTGTAATAAATGTAAATGAACAGAGAGAAATATATTTGGAAGAATGTTCAGTTCAGTTCTGGGATATCATCCACTATCATAGTAGGAAAACCTTTGTTCTGTTGGACTTTTGGAAAACAAATAGTTCACGGGCACCTTTGACTACCGTTTAATTCTTCCTGCTATGGTAGTCAATGATGTCCCGGAACTGAAAATCACTAACATTCTTCCATATATATTTCTTAATGTTTTTTCGAAACACAGTAATTTATACAGGTATAAAATTACATGAGTGTGAGTAAATGATTGAATTTTCCTTCTTGGATGAACTATCCCTTTAACAACATTCAAGGTTGAATTGAAACTTCTGTATGTAAATTATAGGGTTGAGATGATATCTGAATCCCACTCCAAGATTATTGTAGTTTGTGGCCAAACAAAATAATATATTATTGATATATCTGTTGCAAGTTGATTCACAAATAATAATGCTATCAATCAAATCAATCAATAATTTGGTTAAATTGATATCATACGTGTAACATTACAACATTATCGATAATCATGGTTTTTAATATCAAGGTTAATGTCAACACCAGTATATTATTGAACCTCTAATGTAAATGAATGATAATTTGATAAAATCTGTAAGTATGTTTATTTTATTTTACATAAAATGTAATTTAATCAAGGAATTAGAAAAGCTAAATCCAAAAACATTACAAAACAAACAAACATTATATTTTACACAGATGTGTTGGCGGCTAAGCCAATGGAATTAACCAGATGTAATATCTTTAAAAAACATTTTGTGATTTTTTGTATCGCAATAGTTAGTGCTATAATCAATACACCTCTATTCCTGAATGCAGATTGTTCAGCTATAACCTCTCAGTCAATGTCAATGACTACATCTTCTAATGAAAAAATGCTACTCAAATAACGTTTTAACAAACATCCGTGTCCTTAAAATATGCTGTTAGGAGTCTCGAGTGCCTTATTACTTGAATAAACATGCTGAACAAACTTTATCAATGTTCATTCGTAAGAGGCAAAGCAAATCCAGTCAGCCTTGAATATTACTGAATAATAACCAGCAGGCAAGTATCCTTGGCGTTTCGCATGAGTTCCCAGAGCGTTGGCTACTGAGAAGAGCTAGTGCAGACACCTGCTAGACCCCAAGCAGAACTAAATTTATGTCTACACTCACACGAAAGCAAAAGAACTGAAGGGAAGGCTTGTGGCCTCACAGTCTGTCTGTGAGTGGTGCAGTTGTATAAAATAAAGTGATGCTTGTGGCTCTAAGGGGTGGACTTCCTGACAAATGTCAGATTGCATTTGCTCTATTTGGCTGGATATTTTCTGAGGCTAAAACAGAAAGGAAGACAGAAAGTCGAAAGAAGTCCAAATTGAAAGATCGGTTTTCACAAGTCTATGTATACTGGTTAGTTCTGAACCAGTGTCATCTTGACACTGGTTAACGCTCAATGTTTTCTGTATGATGCTCATGTTTCCGTCAGCTGGTTTTATGTAGACCTGTCCGGCAAGTTGAAAATAGCCCTGTGGTTTATTTCAGGCCTCGGAAATGCAGCGGAGGTCTGGAGATGTTTGAAACAGCAGGGTTCCTATGAATACTGTAATTAAACTGTCAAAGCCGCAGTTTCACACATGCACGTGTGTGCGCGGTGATGCGTGCACATTAATATGTACGAAACTCTGGTTTCTTGCTGTTTCACGATAAAGAAAATGTTCTTACCACGCCCTGAGCAGCGATGAGGGCAGCAAGTGTGCTGCGTCCAGAGGTCCCTGGAGGACAGAGACACAGCCGTATCTCCTGACCCTGGATCAGCTGCCTGTCCATCTCCAGCAGAACGGCTTCGGCCTGCTCCGCCCTCTCATACTCAACAACACCGAAACCCCGTACTGGACTCCCCTCATCTTGAGCCAGCTATAGCAAACACACACAAAAAAATGGTGTTTAGAGCTCAAATCTGGGTGTACACCACTACATTTACATTTTCTTATTTTTGTGATGCATCTTTTTTCGGAAAATAAATGTACTTTCCTTTTTATATATACATTTGGCACTGATTCGTTCTTAGTGTCCTGCAGTTTCGCATTTTGCTGCATAGCTTAGTTCAAGTTTGGTGACCACCAACCTGCAAATTCGTGTTACATGAATGCGTGAGACCAATAGAAGTTTAAAACGTCTCAATGTGAACGAATTTCGTACGCTCAAAGTCTAGTGTGACGACGGAGTTACAGTGCATTAACCTGCAACCTTCTGGTGTCGTTCATGATTTTTAAGTTATAAAACCCTATTTCCATACTAATAGGCTCTATTTGATATTAGTATTGAAATTGGAGTTTAATTATTGAGCATTGTTCTTGGGAAAACTTCTTATATATTCATACAGTGGGGTTAAAAATGCTTCCGATTTGCATACTTATAATTAAATATGATTTGTAATTAATTTTATTACCATAACAATATCTATTTCAGTCCAAATTTTAACTGAAAAATGTATCAGAATTCTTAACAAGCATTTGTTTCTGTGACTTGTGTCTCCCTTTTGCTTTAATGACAGCTGGCACAGACTCAAAAACTATGTGGAAAACCTGAGGATCCGTGTTATCCCAGTATGATTTGAGAAGGTTCCAAAAGCATCTTGTGTGCTTTAACAGAATGAATAAATCTTACCCTTTGAGCAAAGAAGTTAATGGATCACTGTCACAAATGTGCTATTTTGATTAGTGACGTAGGAACGAAACGTTTCCTATTCGTTGTATATCATAATCTGAATCTTTGCATTAATGGAGTTGTCAATTATTGAGTAATTACATTAAAAATCTGTTTTAAAAATAATCTCCTTAAGGTACCAGATGCACAACAACAAGTTTATAAATATAATTTATGAATTGGGCTGTCAGGTAAGATTTTATGGGAAATGTCAGTTTGATAAATAATAAAAAAGAAAAGTCTGTTTAACTATAGTTTTAGTACACCTTACTATGTAATGACAAATCTATCATTGGTTAATGTAATGTCAGAATCATGACAGAACCTCTTGTTTCATGTGGAGAGAGGCATTTTGACCCTCTTGCTTTCATCCCCACACCATTTCCCTCTTGATTTAATCCTTTATAATGCCCTCTTGTCTATTGTCCTGTGCTTGCTCATTTTGATTGTTTAACCATTGGATGTTTGAGTGTTTGCCTTGCCTTGTTCGTCTTGCCCTGTTTTGTCATCATCACCTGTTAGATTACCTTGCCCCTTGGATGTTTATTGTTATCAAGTCGTGTCTTAGTATTTTTAAGTAATTATATATATCCTGTCTCTATTGTTTTCGCCCCCTTGAGGGAAGTCTTTCTTTTTGTATTATACTATCTTAGTTCATTTCCCTTCGTTGGTGTTTTGTTATATTTATAAAAGTCTTTGTGTTCCCCTTCACTAACGCTGCCTGCAATTGGGTTCTCTTCCTTGACATTCAAGACAGGTTTTCCTTGTGGTTACTATGATCTTACTAGTAAAACATTAAAATTGTTATAAATACTGGACAAGAAATACTATAATATCTATAACTGTCCGTAAGTATATAACTATACTATATACATTTTCGAAAAAATAATTAAATGTAACATATTTGACAAGTCTTCTAGTTTTGTCACATATAGAGATGACGAGGCCTGTTACAGTTATTAAATAAATAAACACATAATCGCAATTATGTCAGATATCCGCAATTATTGTAAATCCTTAGAAAACTAGGGTGATTTGCAGCATTTTACATCCACCGTCCTTGATCTGCACTCATTATTACGTTCGAATGACATTTGAGTTGTATCAGATTTGCAATTTTTGTGTTTATGAGCTTATTAAAGTGATTCCAGATTTGCTGCATCTATGCAGCATGACGACTTCATCCTAAGTGCCATATCTCAGTCTTTTCTGTCACTATATGGGGAATGTTACTAGATATTTACAGAATTTTTCTTAATGTATCTACTTTCTATTAATTGAATAAATTAATTGTGATTCATTGTTATGATTTTGAAAGCCTTTAAAGAGCCAATTAATCACCCTTATCGCAATTTATAATTAGACAATTAATTGTGAGCCAAATTTCATAATCGTGACAGCCTTAGGATGACATGTTTTATTAGTCCAGATGTGTCCAGATCTAAAATTAGACATCTCTGAGGGAATGTGCAGAGTTCCTAGGAGGCAAGTCAAATCCTTGTTTATAACTCCGGAGCAAAATATTCGTCTTTCCTTGGGCACCTGTGTGAACTGTAAACTCGAGAGGAACCTGCAATGAGATCAACTGCTTAAAAGTTTTTAGGAATAATCTTTTCTAATATGAAATGAAACAAAATAAAGTTTTTAATTTAAAGGTTGTTTTTGCAGAAACCATACTGAATGACTGGGGCTGAATGTCTCTGACAATGACAAAATGTAACGTAGTAAAAAAATGATCGCAGTGGTCATCAATCGACTATCGCATACATGTAATACCCGTTATATTATCAGCCAAGGACAAAAAAGAAGGAAGACTGCATGCGCCCCCGCCCAACCCCAATCCCCCCCCAAAATAGTCTTTAATGTACTAATTAAAGTTACATGATTCACTTAGCAACACAAAACAGGCCATTTTTACTAGTTATTACTACCCAATTCTGACTGCAATTTTGGAAATATCAGTTCAAATGTTTATTAGGTTAACAGTCACATAAACAATATTAAATAAAATAGGTCGATGCTTTGTGCAAATATCTTATGCTAATCTCAAATAAGATGACACCCCTTGAGTAGTTTATATTAGCCCTACTTTTATTTTATTATATTCAGCTATAACTCATTAAACAATAATTGAACACGTAAAGTAAAGGATCCCGTGGCCTAAAGAGACTTCCATACACAGCCACTACATGGCGCATCTACATCATCCATACATGCATGTTTTAGTTCATCAAAAATTCTAGGTAAAAAAATACGAGAATCCGTATTTATACGGAAAAATCACATCCCTGCAAACTAACGATCGAAGACTAGAGATTTTGGGCTAGAATCATAGGAATTGTACAGGATCCTAAAATTGGTCTCAGATGTTCAAATCATGGCCAACATTGTGTGCACCCGGCTTAACACTTTGCTGGCTCCTATTCATACAGTTTCAAAACTACATTTAAAAAACTGTAATTTTACAGAATTGTACAGAAATACAGTCCAAATCCATCAAATTATAGGAAAAAAGACATTTACAAGAAAATTTGTCATTTTAAGTGAAAAAGACAGTTAGGGGCTATGTCCACCGATGCGTTTCTGCCGGCGTTCTGCGTTTTTTTTTTCCAATTGTTTATATCGGAAATGCCGCGTTTCATGAAAATCGTGAGCAGCGGGTCTTTTTTCCCACCCTGAGCACCGGCGTTTGGTCAGGCGCCCCGAGCTGAAAAAGTGCTCAACTTGGAGCAGAACGCTCAGCTCATATGCGCATAGAGCAGGTGTTTTAGCTCAGCTCCTGGCGTTTTCAGTAGCGTATAAATGCCTCGGTGGACACACCCACTTACGGTTTTTCTGCTGACCTGGCTGCCAAAACTTTTTGTTTTTATTTAAAAAAAACTACATTTTTATCTACAGTGGACCGTACCAATGGTTTTAGACAGCCACTGCTCTGTATACAGGAAGCTTGTTTACTGCTTCATTTACATAAATGTTTTGATGTTCTGTATATAGTCGCTGTTTTGATCGTTGTGCTTTTATCTTCAATCTGTGTGTGAAACCTGTGGATCATTGTTTCATCCAGCACGATGAGCTCGTCTAGACTTTACGTTTTCGCCCACACTCATTCTATTAAGTCCGAAGGATCACACAGATGTGACTCGGGCACCATTATTATTGTTGTGTAGTGTCTGCAGTAAGTGTATTGCCTTTGTTGTTCTCTGGTTTGAGCACAGCCTGATAGCAATAATAATATGTTTACATCATGTAGAATGTCAATATGGTATCCACCCATGAAGTGGAGAGCCACACGGTATAAAAGCTGAATAAAAAACAACCCTTTATTAAACATTAACAATATTTCTCCATTGCATTCTTATTTCTTTACTACTAAAACTTGTATAACTAGACACAAAAATTCGGACCCTTTAAACATTCAGAGGAAAGGTGATTTCCTGTAACACTGAACATGCACGCAACCCTCCTTGCAAATAGGCTACAAACTCTCAAATGCCCATTACAATTACCAGCCTGCGTTTTTAAATCTCAATCTTTACGAGAGATCACGCAGGTAATCAGCAACATTCACACAAAATAAACACACACACACTCCAGATGTGTTTTGAGGTGCAGCCTTTCATCTATGTGCGTCACTTCTTTGAAATGCCCCCTGGAGAGACCAGCGGTCCTTCATCAAAACATCTTCACCAACTGTCAGGAACTGATCAGTGGAAAGAACTCATCTACCTCTTTCTCCACACGTATGTTCTCCCGTCTCCTGTGTTCTATTCAGATTGATTCACTGATCAGTTCAGATGATTTGATGAAATGTATAAAGCCCACGCTTTGAATTGTTAGTCACTTGGTCAGCACAGTGCATTGTGCTTTAGAACAAAGGACGATGTTAGCGGCCACGGTTGTGTAAATAATTTAAGGTCAGTACATAATTTATCTCACGTGTATCATGGAATTTAGTTACAAATATGTCTAGAGAGAAAGAGAGAGATCAGGTGAAGGATAAGTCGAGTGTTTTTAAGAAGAAACTGGGTGAAACTAATCAGCTATTGGCACTTTTTCCAATGGAAATGAGACCCCTCAGGGAACACAGAATGAGAGAGAGGGAGATTGGGCGAGTACGTGAATGAATGGATAATGTATTGGTGAGAGAGCAAAAGATGGAAGAGTGTACCAGAAGAGGATGCCGAAATAATCAACTGTAAGCGGAAGATATGAAGACAGGCTGATTAAAGGACAGACGCGTGAATAGAACCTCTTACACTTCTGAACCCTACTGTATGCACACAACAGGGTGAGACTGTAGGAAACTGTAAAATGTGCTACAGTGGCCTGGATATTTCTTTCACACTGTCACACACATAGCATACGCCCTTGGCAGTAATAAGTGGTGCGGTATGTCTCGGAGGAACCCGGGCTTATCTGTGCCAGTTATAATGCAGTCAGGACAGTCTATGTAAAAGTCTAAATATAGGGAAGGAAAAGCATTTGTCATTTGGATATCTGTCAAACTGTTGTGTGTGGTGTGTGCGTGTTTGAACACTAACCAGCAACAATACACCATTCTCAGCACCGACTTGAATCTAGGAAATTGTATTGCTCGTTGGTTGCTCTTTATTAGCTCAGGAGTCTGCACATTTAGGTAGCAACATTGTCTCAGACGTTACTGTAATATTCTTGTATTTGTTATATAGTTCTAATATTCCATAGGAAAATAAAAAAATACATATTTTAGAATTCATAGGACTGTAATGCTATGTTCACACAAAACGCGAATTAAGCGATTTGCGCAAGTAAATTACATACAAAGTCAATGTAAAGACGCAAATAGACGCAACATTATGCCAGGCGACACTAATAACGCATATTGGGTGGTACGATGGCCGAGAACGCGAAATAAAGAGCGAGGAAAACAATGCTTCCCGTTTGATGTGAACACCACATAAGAATTACTAAATAATCTTCGGACTTATTTATATTATGTGAGGTTTTTATTTACATTATGCGAGGTTTATTATCTACGCTGTGCTCATTTTGGGCTTTTTTAAAGGTTTTTCTACAAAGTCAAATGGAATGCAAAAACGTTGAAGCTCAATATCTCTAAACTACTCAGACTGCATGACAGAAACGTATAATTCCAAAGCGATTAATTATTCACACATTTATTAGACAAAATGGGGGATCTGTAGTTCGTACAGTAACCCTACATCCACAATCACTTACTGAAGACAATTTTTAAGTTTGCGAGGATCAGTTTGAACAAGCAAATTCCAAACTTGCCTCATATAAAAGATGACAATACCATTCTCATATCTGAGTTTTACTTTGGGTGGTGAGAACTTTACAGTGTTTACAGTGTTGGTCACTTGATAGTTATTTTCAGGATTTTCACATTTCTGAATAATATGTGTTCTTCATTGAAAAAAATTATATTAGTGACAATTATATGGTGAAACAAGCAACCTGTAAAATTTCACGGATGATAGACGATGCCACAGGTGAAAGGTTTAATAATAAAAAAGGTGAAGTTTGTGAGTTGTTACACCAATAATAGCCCTAAGCAATCTCTTAGCACTAAGGGGATTTTTCACCAAGTGTCACTGATGTGTTTAGTAAGAAACTTATAAAATTTCAGTGAACCGATAGCACTATGCACTGCAAAATCAAATTTTATAACCTTACTTCATGCAATTGTGCAAACTTGTAGCCTTGATTCAATTAAGTAACCTTAACTAAACGGTATTAAAAAAATAACGTTGAACTTACTACTTTTCTTTCTCAAATTTACTTAAATGAATTAAGTGGAAATGACAAAATTTTGCCTGTAATTTTATTTTAACTATACTCAATTCTTTCGGTACATAGTACTTTCAGTACTTTTTGGTTGTCGACGTATGGTGTTTGAATAATTAGACTCACGTTGTTGGTAGGGATGGGCATTTAAAGCAAAAATTATATTCGAAGATCGATGAGAACTATTCAAAAATTCGCAAGAAATTCGCACCCCTCCCCCACATGGACGCATTTACAGTATTACACACAAACAGACGGAGAGAGAGAGAACATTTACGCTTTAAATCCGTATGACGGCACACTGCTTTATGTTTTATGGAATAGGCAATCTTACATCAAGCAATACATTATAATAACGTGCTGAAACATTAATATATTAACAACCGAATGATGGCACTTATTAACAGTACATCGATCAGAATCAACTGCTCATAATGCTAAGACATTTCCTTGTAAAATATGAGCATGCACATTTATACCAACTAAAACACAGTGCGATTGATCAAAGAAAATATATTAAAGCCATAAAGATTTTAGACCAGACTTAACACGCGTTAAAACATATTAACCGAATGACGTCATTTATTAACAGTTCAGAGCGATTTCATGAATTAAAAGCTCAAAAGGCTTCAGTTTCTATTGTCATGAAAAAGTTTCTGCAGTCTGGCAGTGATGGTTTTTCTAGAAGGAACAGTAAACTCGGGCTGTACAAACTCCATAAGATTTTTAAAACCCTCTCCTCCGACAAAGCCGATCGGAAGCATATCCTTAGCGATCATCTTGCTAGTTAGAGCCGTTATTTGCTCCGCCCGTCTGGCAACCAAATTGGTTGTTCTGACCATAAACTAGCAACTGATTGCTGACCTGTGGATGGACCTGCTTGCTGCTTCGCCCTGAAATGATTGTGCATCGTAGTTGTTGATCCATGATAAGTCAGCTTTGCATTCCAGAGTTTGCACTGCACTTTATTCTCATTCATTTTATTAAAGGACCCCACACAGAACACATTTTTGACATCGTCTCAATTTATCATTTCCGTTATGTCACGGGGGTCTACAGTGTGCGTAACTTCGTTACCAATTCTTGAGGGAAAATGTTTTCCTCTACCGTCCCTTGATTGACAGCCTTTAGGTTTTAGGTGCGTCATTATTGGCAGCGCCACCCTTTGGTTACATGAACGCGTTACACGTAAAAACACGGCAAGTTTTTTAAGATCGCACACACTATTCGAAATTCTAGAGTTAAATATACTACTCGAAATTCGTGACTCATCCCTAGTTGTTGGTGTAATCCTATGTGCACCCTTAAGCGGTATGCCGATGTTTCCTATGGAGCCGGATGTAGCAGAGCTGGCTGAGATTTTAGCGGAAGTACGTCATCGATTTATATGCATATACCCCATTGTACTGACACCTAATAGACATTTACATTTACGCATTTGGCAGACGCTTATATCCAAAGCGACTTAAATTACATTAACCTATACATTTTCACATAGGTATTTGCAATCCCCTAGGATCGATCCCACAACCTTGCGTTGTTAAAGTGATGCTCTTACCGCTGAGCTACAGGAAATAGAAAACACTTTATTATAAAATTAATTGTCAGCCAAGTTTCACAATAGGAATAATTATAATAGCCCAACTTAATAATGAATTCATATTGACCTTAAGAAATGTAATTTAGAAAGCTCAACATAGATGTCCGAGCAGATACGAGCAGTCTGAGCATTGTTGAGACCTATACTGAAACATTCCTAGTCACATTGTAGATTACTATGGCAAAGGAGAGAAATCTCTGAAGCAGGAGACAAAAAATACCCTCCATTATTCCTGTTCTAATACAGACAGACACACAAACACACATGCAAAAACATCTAAAGATGAGAAGAAATCAGTCACATTAACCAGAATTTCTACGCTAGTTTGTCTAGTATATTTCGTTGGTGCTGGTCTAGCTGGTCAACCACCAGCATTCTATCCTGGCGACCACCATCCAAAACACACAGTATGCCAGTAACCAAACATGCTTTTTCAATTTTTTCAGCAGAGACCATACAGGCAGACAAGTAACTTCATTCAGGATTCATAAATTTGATAAAAGTATTTTCACACAGAAATTGTGTGTTCGTACGACATATACAGTAATGTAAAATGAGACTTTTATGACAAATAGTGCATAAAAATTCAATAAACCTGCTGGATGAACAAAAGTTCGAACAGCTCTTTCTCTCTTTCTGCCTGTGTATGTGTAATGCACTGTTCTCTGGCAAAACAGATAGCAGCTGTCACAATTGTGGGTTCTGCAGGGCACTTGACACCTCTCTAATACAATAATGACACTCCACCGGTTTCCTCCTTTATGCCTTTTAATGTACAAAGCAGTACTGTCGGGAGAGTGTGGTCTGGCTGTAGGGTGCCGATGTCTGTATGTTATGCCGCTGTGGATGAATGCAGTCAGACTCAACAACCCCTAACCATTACTGACCTCAAGACAGGGAAATCAATATAGCTACTGCCTCCTGTTTAAACACAAACACACAACAGCATACCTGATACAGTAAAGCACTTGATCAAAAGAAAAGTTTTGAGTCTAGACGTCTACATGGCGTGTTCCCTCTGGCTCAGAAATGTTCGTTTTCCTATAGTATATAGCTGACCTTTGAGGGTGATACAGAGAACCCAGATGGATTCTAGGGAAGGGGAACTGAACAGTATCGATATAAGAGTGATGTCAAGGCACTTAAATACAGTAAAAACACTCCTATGTTATATGCTATAAGAGTAAAATATTGGGATAACTGTAAAGGCACTTCTCAGAAATGTGGTTGAGATATGTGCTATTTTGTTCTTTAAGGTGATGCATGCATGAAAAAATGAGGGATGCTTGCCCATATAAAACTGGTGGCAATATCTCCTTGATATTCAGGGGGCGACCGCACCTGCTAGACGTACATCAGCTTATAATACTAGCCTGGACGTAAAATAACTACATATTTATATCTTATCCCTATTGCATCGTCTAGGTGTAGCATACGTGTGAGACAAAATATATACATAGTCATAAAGGTAGGTGTTAGGTGTAAATGAGAGGTCTTGACTCGTTTCCTTGGAGAAAATTAAAATAGTTACTTCAATTTAAACAATAGTACAGCTAATACCGGCTACATGATCAGTGGGATTTCCGGTGTGAAAAAGTAATGAGGAAGTCATTTAGATATAGTGTATGAAGACAGATATTATTTTTTGTCATCTATATGTTGGTTGTAGTAAATGTACTCTTGTAACCATAGTAGGAAGTCAATGAGGGCATCGTCTGTGTTCAGTCATAGTTTTATACGGTGAAACAGGTTTGCAAGGCTGGGTTCAGCTAGCTGTAAGGGCTGCATAAGGTTTACAACCAAGTTTAAACATTTTTTTAACACATTTTTTCAGATGATCCAACCGCCCTCTGCGCCTAGATGTGGTACTCTCATGATACTGTATGTTTGTACATGGCTCCTAAGTCTCCATCATGCTTATATGACATTCTGGAAACAAGACTGATGTTACAGGATTCCCAAGCATTCCTATTGACTTGTATTGCCATTGTTTAAAAAAAACGTAAGTCAAGCCGTGGGTCTGAAATCTTCCCTATTTTATATCAGAATCTAACAAATCTATAGGCAAACAGTATCCTAAAAGAGCTGAGAGCGTGAGGACTGAAAATATTCGTTAAAAATATTCACGTTTTGCAAAAATGAATCTCAAGAACATATTAAAATAATAAACCCTTTAAAATGTAAAATTATAATGAACAGAAACTGTCAAATAGTCTGAAATGTGCAAAAAAGTTCATCCAAATTATGGGACGGTTTTGGGAGATGTTTCAAATTTTAGCCCAAATAAGCTTTTCTTGTCAAAAACAGCACACATTTGTTTTACACTTACGTACAGAACACCAAAACACAAATAACATTCTGGTAACAATAAATCTAGTTCACCCCAAGCTTCTGTCATCACTTATTAAACCTCATGTCATTCAAAAATGAAAAAAGTACAATATTACTCATTCTTCTGTGTAACACAAAAAATATATTTTGAGAAATGTCTCCGTATTTTTGTGCCCATACAATGGACGTCAATGCGATCCAGTATTGTTTGGTTACCAACAATCTTCAAAATATCTTCTTTTGTGTTCAGCAGAATAAATAAAGTCATACAGGTCTAGAAGGGCTTGAGGTTAGTAATAAAATAATTCTTAGGTGAACTATTTCTTAAATGACAAGTTATTCAGGCATCTGATTTCACCTGCCGTTTAATAGTCACAAGCCAAATTGTGCAGGCTTGAGGAGGTAACCGTAGCAACTGTACACATTTCCACCACATCTAATATCTGTTCTAATATCTAATGCCTATTTACATGGGAATAATATTATCACAGGACCTCTGTGTTTGTCAAAATATGGTAGGTAATTTGTGGGGGAATTTTTACGTTACAAATTACATACATGGCCGATTCGCATGGGATTAAGATCACAGACAATCTCTGCAATTATTACAAATGACCAGAGGTCCCCAGGCAATACTAATCCCGTGTGAATAGGGCTTTAGACTGCCTGAATAGCGTCATGTAAATGCAATTATCCTGGCCTTAAGCTTAAATCAAACCCCCGACCACCACCATTGCAAATTATATACAATTTCATAAACCAGTAGCATTCATTTTACTTGCCCTGAACATCGAAAAACGACGCTGGAGGGATACCCTGCATGTTAAAAAGTTAGGCAAAGGGCGTAAATATGTGAGAAGGCGGAAGAGAGAATGTGTTGATTTAAAAAAAATCCTAAAAATATAATATCACCAAATGACTTAAGACTGAGTTAAATAATCTAACTGCGTGCAGCATTAAAAAATATGTGGATTGTGGTTTCCTTGATAAATCCCCCTAAAGCCCCCCCCCAGTTTTCACGAAACTCGCACGCTGGGTTAATCTCTTCACTTCTTGTCCACCTAAGTCTATGAGGAAGCTTCAAGACTACGTCCGTCCAGTTGTCAGCATTTGCATTGAGCCCGAACCCCACAACATGTCACAGAAGACCCGGGTCAGAACATGCCACTCACCAACACGCTGAGTCATCTAATAACATAACTGCTGTCATTCTCAAGAGCGTCTCAAAGGCACATTAGAGAAGGGAGGGAGTGGTGAGAGAGATGACGTGGGAGGCGACATGTGGCAAAGAAAGAGGGAGATGCATTTTGGAACCCATTTAATGGAGCTGACATTTCTTAACATGCCTAACAGCTGACACTGCCAACAAAAATACCGGAGTTATGCCACTTTATATCTCACCAAAGTGTCTTTGAGAATGCAAGCCTGCTCCTACTGTAGCTGGACCTGACCTGGTCAACTCATTCAATGTGAACTATAATGAAATTATGCCGACTTTAAATTCAATTCCGTTTTCCCTTTTTCTGTTTATAATGTAGGACTGCAATGAAAATTCACAGGGCGTTTTAAATGAAGCCCAATGATGGTAAATATGTATTCATTTTATTAAATAATAATTGATAAGTTCTTCATTTTAGGGTGTACTATACCTTTAAAATCTTTTCATATAAAACCATTTCAAAAAGGCAGCACTAAGGACAAACCTCCATTAGAAGAACATTACTAAACAGTCGCTCCTTCCGATCACTATGCAGTTATGAAAGAAGCTTTCAGATCATTAAAACATCCTAAATATTAATGAGACTTTTTTGTCAATCCGGTCTGCATTTTGCATCTTCCGGCATCCTTTGCACACAAATGAGCTGAATCGTTCCCACAGTCTCTTGACTTATCTCATTTCTGTACAGTACTGGGGGCGTCAATAGAGCTCCAATATTGATTCACGAAGCAAAGCTTGAGTATTAAAAAGCCCTGAAAGCACAGTGATGCAATTTGAGGTCAAAGTCCTCAGTGCCTGATGCATCTTCAAGCCTCCAGCAGATGGTGTGGGTCTGGTGCCACTGCAAAGCATCATGGGATTGAGAGGGTGTACTGTAGAGTATTGATTTCTGTGTCGGCTGGTGTTGGCCCTAACTGCAGATCTAAAGTCAGTGTTGCCCTTTAGCTTTAATGGTTTTGATTAGGATGGAGGTTGAGGAAACCATATCCTGCATCAGCACTTAAAGGCAGTTTTCCTAGGTGGTATTGATTCATGGAGAAGGCTTGCGTGGTGAAAAGCTCTCTATATTAACAAGATGGACAGAGGAGTGAAGGCTGGGTAGGATTTTAGAACAAGTCATCGCTGCCACGTCTGGCAAAAGACCATCAGCACTTTTCTAATGGATGAAGATGTACAGGAGCTCAAACACAAGCACACGTCAAAAAATCAAGATGAAGCTGGTTCAAGTTCAGTTTAAAAATTTCAAGCTGTAACAAAAACATTGGAGAAAAGTGGAGGGCAGGGTTGATTGTAAAGCAATATCAGAAATAATGTAAAGCACTACTCAGGCCATGTTAGGTATGAAAAATCTGTTCTTTCAAATGTTACATTTTGTGTTGTTTTATGATCTGAAAATATTACAATATTACGCAATGTTCCAGCCTGTATAAATGAAACAGCTTTTTTATTTATTTAAATATTTCTTCATTGGCCAAAAAATTAAAGGTGAATTTAAATGATAAAATAGATTAAATGATAAAAAAAATTGTTGAGGTGAAACACCCAAAATCATAACAAAACACCTCCTCATCTCACCTGGCAGAAGACAGTTTTGTAGTGCTCTGAAAAAATGTGAGCCAGCTCCTCTGAGTCTTCGAAGTCCAGCGGCAGGCGATCCACGCACAGGCACTTGGAATGGAGGTGGTCAGTAGAGGTCAGTTGGTTGACATCAGCCCATTGCACCATAAGCGCCCGGTCACCCAACGGCTTCCCCAGGAGTTCTGACCGTGCCCTGGATGCCGAATCCTTCTTCATGTACTCCACGAAGCCGTAGCCTTTAGAGTGTCCCGTAAGGTCACTGTAAACCAGGAAACAGCGCTCGATGTTGCCATAGGTACGCACCAGCTCCTGAAACTGGGTGGCAGTGAGTGTGTAGGGTAGGTTGGTGACACACAGGAGAGAGTCCGTAGGCTGGAGCTGGACGGTGATGTCACGGCCGCGGACTGATGTCTGGTGCAGATTTCGGATGGCATCCTGTGCCTGGTCACCATTTAGAAGGGTTACGAAGGCTAGTGAGACACACACATAAAAACACACACATATGGACAAAACATTAAAAAAACACTCAAAGGGAAACTTGTTCTGAGTCACAAACATGAATAGAATAACTCATCAAAAGTAAGACTTGACATATTGACCAGAGAAAAGCATTTGGACAATGTTGAGATATTCTCAATGAAGTATTGGAGACAATGTTAATATTTTCATCAAGATGTTTCTATAGTACATTTTCAATATATAAAGTTAAAGTGTGTAATTTCTAAGGCACCAAAGTTAATTGAAAATGATTGTTTTCAAACAGGTTTCCTAAATACAATCAATAGTTCAACAGCACCAGAGAGACAGCGTTTGCACATTTTGGTGAAAATCAGCCTACAATGGCTTACCTATTGTTGTGTGTACATACTTAAATGGGACTGGACTGGACATATCATTTTTAACATAACACAATACACACTTTGCCATTACAAAAAGTTTTCTAAAAAATAAAATCCATTGCTATGGAAGTTGCTGTAACAGGCCATAACAATATTTGTTTTCAAACTAGATTTCAACATTTAACTGTAATGAATCCATTTCTATTTTTAGAAACATAAAAAAGTACATTCTTGAATAACAGAGAATAAAGCCTTCTGACTAAACAAACTCATTATTATTCTACATTCTAAGCATCAAGGTCGCTGGGAGATATATATCTGAGGTTATTCACTTCATTACAAAAATCCTCTAACTATTTTCTTTTCCAGTATGCTCTTAGATTCACATATTTTCAAATGAGAGCAATGTAAGGGTTCTTAAAAAATAGCCCTTGACACAGCTTACTCGCAGGTTAATGTAATAATTCATGACTCATTTCTAAACAAAAATGTCAATGGTTTAATATACAGTGGCAGTTTACCAACAAGCAGGATGTATTATTTAAGAAGTCGTTTTTTTTGATATTCAAAAAATATCTCCCATGTAATGTTCATGTGTACTAGACAAGCAAAAAACTTTTTTCATGTGCATGTTTTTAGACCAGTTTATGAACATACTGTAAGTAATTTCCAAAAATGTGGCAGTAAATATATTATAAGGCAATCAATGAATTACCATTAACATCACATGCAACATTAACATTAAAACATTTTAAATTACTCTGTGCAAGTCCATTGACTTAAACACAAAATGATTTTCGCGAATAACAGGAAGTAAATAGTTCACACATATTTTGCGACAGTCAGAGCAACAAACTGAAAATATCTTTTAAAATGTGCATTAATATAGTACAGAATATACTAGTTACCTTTTAGTACAATAGACGTGAACAGGCGCTGCATATAATGTCAAAGGTTCTTGAGCCTCAGATGGTCCCATTTATACTTTGTTAATTTTCGTTTAATTTTCGCCTTTTCCCTCTAGAATAAATTGAGTATACAGTATCTGGGACTTTTTGTATTGACAAAAAATAAATAAAAAACAGCTTGAACTAAGAAAAGCTAACACAATAATCGTAGAAATCACAGCCACTTTACTGGTGACAGGTCTTAGACGGCCATTTTTTAAAACACAGGAACCTGATTATAGCCTTTGTATAAATCGGTGACAGTTATTAGCTTTTTTCTATGCTAAGTCGAGGGTGGGGGTGTGTGGTAGGGGGCTTTATTGTAGCGGCATAAAGCCTATAATTCTTCTGCCATGATGAGACACCTAAAATGACTCATTAACATACCGTCCAGTCATTAAAAGGTGCTCTAGGCATTGACATTAAAATGACCAGGATGACGTTGTGCTCATCTGTCTTTTGCCAGTGACATCATGCCTCTATGGCAGATGTCTGAGTGGTTTTCTGCTCAGTATACTGTGGATTGGTTTCTGGTTACATCACAAGACAAAGCCACGACAATTACAGGAATTATAAAGTTCAAATCACAGCGTTGAGTGTCTTCATCCCATGGGCATTGTCTGTGTTGCGTTTCCACTTTCTCATTACACTCATTAGACTTTTCTTCAGCACTGAAATGATAATATGCTGGGGAGGAGTAATACTCGCTCAGATACCGAAGTGTGTGACATGAGCCCTACTGACACTGTGAACTCAATGAAATTCATTACAAAGGATGTGAAAGAACATTGCATTTAAAGCTTTATTGGGTTGCATGTTGTGGCACAAAGGGCTTGAGGATTTATGCTTTGAGGATTGCAACTTTAATTTGATTTCAAAACACATCTAATAAATGCATAAACATAGATTTTGCTCATTTATTATTGTATAATTGGGGGGTAAGGGACTGTGTGAAAAGTTCACACATTACATATAAACGAAGACAAATTTTTATTTTTATTGATGGAGAAACGTCATTTCATAACATCACACACAACGCAAAACTTGTTGTTTATTATCTTTAAACTTAAATACAGTTTGTAATAACCTGTTTCAACAAATCGCCTACTGGGTTTTTGTTTTTTAAGTGACTGACTCCTTTATGTTGGACCAGTAACCGGCCACATTAGTTTATACATGTCTGGTGATAGGACTAGATCTTCTACATCAAAAAGTTGCATTTTAACTGCATGCTTACATAAAGGGAAGTTCAATAAGAAAAAAGAATAGATTATGAGTCTGGTGTGTTCTTTATTTGCACAGTCTGTGTTGTTCGAGCAACTGCTACAGTAAAGGAATTAAACACACACCTGATCTGCAGATCAGGTAACAGAGCAAACATACACAGGAAATTTATGCTGTGCAAATAGCATGCTACAATCCTCTACTCTTAATACAATTCTGGTAACTGTCTGATTCTCATGAGCAAAACTAGCGCAACGCAAATTACATCAGCGCTATATTTTGTGAATAAGCTGGATTCAATAATGCACCTAATTTATATAGAATGGAAGGATGGTTATATTAATTCAGTGCATTTTGTGTCTAGTTAACAGGTTTGTGGGTAGTTAGCGATAAAGTTTTTGAGCTGTAATTGTTTGGTTAACTAACCTCATAGTGAAAGATTTGGCACAACTTTACATTCATTTCGCAATTTTCTTCCTTTTAAACACATTTTGTTTCATATTTATGTGCCTCTTTTTACAACTAAAGACATTTTATGTGCCTCTTTTTACAACTGCAGACATGAGTAGAGAACCTCTTCTCCTGCAAAAGATGGTGGGCAAATATTAATCCAAACAGATGCACACTGTGTAAATCCTGACCGGTTGATGGGTCATGACTCAAAAATGATTTGCAGGTCTGTTCTGACTGGGGAAAACAACAACGCTAATAAAGAATAATACAAGCAACACAGTAACTAACCATACAATAAAAAATTTATGGCATTTTTGGCACAAAATTTGCTTGGTAGAAGGCAGCCAAATACAGCAGATGGACAGGGGTTATGTGATGCCCACATCCTCACAACTACACAGGGCGAAGGAAAGCAACCCATATTTTCCTAAATACGGGTTAATTTGCGAAAAAAGCAAAATCTTAATTTAATCAATATATATATTTCTGCCTCCTACAATTAATTAAGCATAATCAAAGTTATATTAACATATTAATAGAAGGCAAATGAATCATAAAGTCACGATAAAGTCAAAATTCGAGTCATTATCGGAGTCGTAGAAGTTCAACAGCGGCAGGTTAGAACATTCTTTAATGGGCTGTAAAATGTTATAAATATGCTGAAGTGAAATAACAAAAAATATCTAAATTAACAGAATATAATGATTATTAATCGCGAATTTAATATTTTGATCAAAATAATTGCGAATCTCAAGTTTGATCCGAATAATCATTATCATGTTACCCAGTATTATGCAGTCCAAGACAAATGTAAATATAGAAAGCAGCGAATTGGGTCACCATTGAATGCCCAAGAAAATCTGTGTCCTGAAGCATAAGGATTTGTGAACCTCTGTTGTAGAAGTGTGCGAATTACGACGCTATGTATGAGACACAAACACATGCAATCGCAGCGGTTTTCGTTTACAACTGGGTCTGTGGCAAAAAGTAGAAGACACAGATCTGCCCTAATGCTGTGCACATTATGGCTTGTTAGGCTCCGATCGGGCTGGGTGTCATTACCAGATGGCTGTAAAATCTTAGCAGACACCAAGGCCATCAGTGACAGGCCAAGTTTGGGTCCTTCAGGCTGTGCCTTGACAGAGTGTCCAACCCCCACTGGCTGCCTTCAGTGGCAGAACACAAACAAGCCTTCCCCTGCTGCTTTACAGCATGTCAATAATCAAGCAGGCAGGCAGACGCACATATACACATATATCACAAACACTCTAACAGGCGCTGTGATCCAGCCACCGCTGTATGACGTGTCAAGTGGCGGGTCAGAGCTATACAAACACTCGCGCATATCTGCGGCTCCTGGCCACGATTGTATGAATTCTAGGGTCATGTGACCTAACGCTAAAATGAGCCACGCGGACACACGCGTGCGTTTTGGTCTCCAATTGCTATCTCTCAGCATGCTAGTTAGCAATGAAAACTGCCAGCAAAGCCGACAGCTGCTATAGATGTGGAATATATGTACTGATGAACATGCAAAAGAACAAACGGATGAACGTCTTTCATCTTTGGTGTTAAAACAGGCTCTGGGGGCTCTGCATTCATATTCAGCCTGACAAGTGAAGGATAATGTAAAACATCCTGACAGGATTCTGAAGCAAAGCTGAGGGTCTTGTATCATCTTGCATGCGGAGGTTTTGGGATTTCAGTCCTTTGGGGCACAGCCCACTTGAGTATGACCTACTATGGCTCATTTAATGAATTGGAAGAGGCTGACAGGCTTTTTTTTAAGGTAAAAATTGCATTACATGTCAGTAGATTCATATGAGTAGTGGTGATGTGCAGTATTTCGTTTTCAGTGGAACAGACAGTGTTCTGATGTGAGACAGAGAAATGATGAACATGTCTGTGACAGCTTTGTGAGCAACTGCTCCTGGTCATTATGTACAAACTTTTCCATGGGGCCTCCTAAAGAAAACGTTCTCATGCATACCAATCCAAACAAGTTCAGAAAAACCCTCACATGCACGGCTGATTGAAAACACCGAAATGTGAACTTCATCACATCCCAATTCCCATGTGGCAAACATAATGGAGCAGTTAAATGCTAGCATTACCCAGCCTCGATATTCAAATGCTTTCTGCTCTACAGCAGACACGACTTTGGCCTTTGTCCTCTTGCAAGTGCATGTTTAAGTGCGAGAGTGTGTGTGTTCCCTCTCTCAAGCCGCCTACATTTGCCACCGCATCAATTAATGATGATCTCCTTCTGTTTTACCAGCATCAGTCATCCGGCTGAAGTGGTCATGGGGCCAAGCAGTCTCTCCCACACGCTCCCGTAAAAAGCCCCTCTAAAGCTTCAAGTGGACAACGAGACCCCCGCACCGCCATTGGATCCATTTGCAGCCCCCTCTCTCGAACTTCATCAGCTGTGAGATGCATGCTGGGGGATTGTTCTGATGGAGTGCTCGTGCTGTTTGAATCATGTGCATTTAATCATCACCTAAACGTTCGCTTTTATTACAACTATCACCTTAATAAAAAGGGAAATCTGATGAAATCTATGGAGAACATGGCTGGGTCATATATTACTTTGTAATGCACCGAAAAGAAATATAAAACTACAGTTCGATTGAAGACAATAAAATCTTTTTTTGAGATCACAAGAATTTTTGCACTTGAAGTGAAGTGAACCAACGCTGAATCCTCTTTACCCTACTTCCAAAAAATCCCAAATTGAATACATAAGAATACTTTTGCATTTTAAATGTCCCATGATCTAAATACCTGCTTTTCTAGATCCAATCAATTTGCAAATAAAATTTATTTCCAAGAAGAAACAAGACACGCCCCCCTTTTACGAAGTAAATGCAAATTCGATTCAACCGGACTTTAAAGGAACATAATATGACAACTTGTCAAAAAACACACAAAAACCAATTCGAATTACATTTATTGCAGTATTTATATCTAGCGCTAAGTTTAAATATCTCTATATGCTCAAAATATTAATCATTGTCTCTCTTAAATCTATTGTGTCACTCAAGAAGACATACAGGCGTGGAAAAAATCAGAGACCCTTTCAAAGATCGTTTTCAGTTTTTCTGTATTTACTATTTAATGGTATGTGTTTAGGTAAAATGATAATTTTTGTTTCATTTTGTGAACTACTAACAATATTTCTCCCACATTTTAAATTAATATATTGCTTCTATTTGCATTAATTTGCAGAAATATAAAACTGGTGAAAAAGCTCAAAATAACCGAAAAGATGCTGTGTATTTTTTCAGATCTCAATTACTGCAAAGAAAGCAAGTTCATATTCCTTTTAAAGCAATACTCACAACATTGACCCAAATCTAAGTCTCAGCACGGCTAAGCATAACTCTCCTCTCCTAGTTTTTAAATCTCAAAGGTGCGACGGAAACATGACATGTGCGGTCAGTGGGCAGCCACTTCCTGCCTTTCCCCCATTGATCATACACGTCACATAACAGTAGTTTTTAACGCCTGTGATTTGTCACTGTACGCGCTGATGAAGCGTCCGTCGGGAGTACGTGCGAACGCTCACATGGCAATTAATTTCAGCACTGTAAATCAGTCATTTGGAAACTGGGCATAGCAAACAACGGCGCACATAACGAGAGTCCATGTGTGAAATGACAGCATGTGGGCTTCTAATGGTGTTCTTCTCCTCCCTTTGGGACTAGAATTTAGCTATTATGTGTGCCATCTCCCTGCATAATAAGTCACTGTTGAGAATGATCAGTGAAGTGCTGTGAAGGCATGAGAAAGATCTTGAGATGTTGTATTGACGCTGAGTGTTACGCAATTGTCTGCCTAAATGTTCGAAGGATTTGTAAAGTAGACAATTGTGCATTCTAAATATGTAGAAAAAAGCATTTTAAGAGGAGCCAGGGGTGTTCAAAGGATGCAGTTACTCAATGCGTATTTAAAGACAACTTTTAAGACAATGTAATTGGCAGTGAGCTATGGGCAAGTTTCAATTTGATGAAAAGCTAATAAAATAGCATCATGCTTTCAATTTCTGTTATTTCTGTACATGCTAATTTTGTTCTCATACAGCTGCGGAAAGAATTATTATTTTCAGTTTTTCTGAATTATTTATAACTTGATATGTTATTATGATATAATTTATTCCAATATTAATATTTTTATAGTACTGCTAATGTGCACCAGTCGTTTCTATGCTATTAGGCTTTTTCTACTATTGTCCGAGCTCTAGATAAAACTATACATTAGCTTGTCCTATGACCTCATAATCACCATTATGATTATTCCTCGATCACGACCAGCCTGTCCACACCACTCAAAGTGAGTCTAATCACTTTATTGGATACAATAACATAACCGTCTCTAGTTTCAAAAATATGACAGTAGACTTCACAAAAGCCTTTTAAAAGGACTGAAATAAGTCCCTCTTGATCAGATCCAGTGCCGTAGTTCAAGAAGATCTTTAACAGTCTATCAAAAATAATTGGGCACAATGAGCAGGGATGTATGCTAAGCCTATATATATAATATATGATGTTTTATATAGCCTTACTTTTTTTACTGCATTAGACAGAAAGAAAATCTTTAGCTGATGTTAATAGGTCGGGTCTAAATTTCAAAATGCAAAAAGCACATTATTTGTATGTTTCAGTATGAATTGCCTTTACCCCTGTGATGGTATATGTATTTATATCCTTTACATATGGCAGACGCTTTTATCAAAAGCAACTTACAAGTAGGAGAGCATATAAACATTTTGTCAACACGCTAAACAGTACCGTTAGTTTACAAGGCCATGCAACTAGGAGGATTAAAGCTGGTGTAAGCAAGGGAAAGAATGAACAAGATTATATATTTTTGTATATTCTATATATATGCCGAAAAAAGAGAAAAGTGTGTCCATGAATCCAAATCTATAGATTCTACATTTTATGTCATAAACTGCCGTGAGGCTATGTTGGATTGTATCATGATGTATATAATATCAAATTTAAAGTTATTGGAAATCACATTTTCTTCAATATCATTCAGCCCCTGTAGCTGTATATCAATGACACAACATTGCATGCACATTCCCAAAAAAAAGCATTATTAATATAGGTAACCACCTGTGTTGACTAAGCCTACTGAGCCAAGATCCCGGACGCTTTTTTGATTTGGGTGCGTCTTTATTACTGGACAGTGCAGTTTGAACAAAGTCCCATTGTTAAACCTTAATTCCCATGCCCACCGCATCCATTGTCATCCCGCTGCCTGTCCGGAACACCACACATTCCTTCAGAATTCCATCACGGAATGGATGGCACTATTGAAACAAATTAGCTTTTTTAACTCTACAGTGTAACCGTACTGGGAAGATCCAGGGTGGTTGATGTTGCTTTACAAGTGTTCAATTAACATGCTTTGTTTCACAACAGGCAGCCATTAACAACCCGCATTCAATGCGCAGAGCCAATTTATTGGGCTTACTGAGGCGAATCCAGGGTAAACTTTGGATTGGAGATGGAAGATAATAAATATTCCTCATTACCAAAGGAGGCGAAGCAACATCCCGAAGCAAAATCCCTCTACAAGAGTGTGTGTCTGCACTCACACAAAACACACACACACCCTCTGTTCTGTAATTATGGGAAAGAACTTCTCCGCAAATTACTTTTAAAGCCACCATTAGGATTACAGAAATAAGGACAAGCAAAGTGGATTTCATGGGCACAAATGTTACCGGAAAAGCCATGCAGTCAGATAAAAGTGAGGGAGGGGGAGAGAAGGGAAAGACTCATCCCTAATGGCCTTTCTAGACACGGACAATTCAATTAACGACACTGCTGTGTAGGTTCTCTTGCATTACTTTCTCTCACATATGCACTTTTCTCCTACAGTATTCCATTTGACTGTACTGCATTAAAGATGCAGATTCCTGCAAGGAGGAAACCCAACAAAATAATAGAATGCCGGCTTAAATACACGGATGAAACAGATTACAAAACTGGAAAAAAAGTGTATGTACAGAGGACTTCCATAGTTTGGCCGATGTTGGATTTAAAGCAACACTTTGTAGTTTTTAATCTTTAAATAATTTTAGCTGTAGAATAACTCTTAACCGTAGAGTTCTATTACCGCTGCTACCTGAGCAGCCTCATAGCGGCTACAACCACACTCTATAAGTTCTGTACAAACAGCCTCGCCCATCCCCTGCCTGCGGAAGAGTGTGATATGGTTTCCAAACAACGTTTCTGCATTCACTGGTTCCATCAGCTGACTTAGACAAATTCACGTGTATTGTGCTGCCGCTTATGAGTCCCTGCAGGATTTTGAGATTGCAGAATTTAATGCATAATGAAACATCCACCGCTGGTCTCCCTGCATTGTCTTTGGTAAATATTAACCGATGTTTCATTTCGACAAATAAACTTATCCTAAACTTGAAGCCTGAAAAATAATCTTTACTTGATGGAACCTAGTGCTTTCTCTTTTTTGAGCAGTCGATTCACCGTACAAACGCTGTCACGAAAAGATAACAAAGTATTGAAAAACAGATATATTTTTCCTTTTTTTGTTTCACATACACAAAACAGCGCTGTCAAAGCGACCTGCGCTTAAACAGATCCAGGGAAATAAGTAAAACATACACATACGCATATCCAGGTTTAACCCAAATTTGCTTTTTAGTACCTTTTCTCGACACAAACAGTGTGTGTGTTTAGACTTCTTGCGTCTGTAAAAATGTTTTTTACAGAACAACTATAAACAATGTGGCCCCTTTACGCAAACCAGTGCTCTATTTGCTTGAGCCACCCAGAGAGTTCTAATATACCTGGTTTACGTTATCATTCCTATTTATATCAAAGATTCAGTTGGTTGTGCGACCTTTTTCTTCGAACAGCAGCAGCATGAGATGGCACATCGGGTGATAGCAATTGTTTGGAAACGTTATTTATGTAATTCCCACCAGTGTTGCAGAAGCTACAAACTTGACCTTAAAGTGATAATGAATCAAATGTAAATATTATTTTTATGTCAACATGCTGCTATTGTACATAAAGCCAATTGAAACAACACACCATCAGCAAATGAATACCATCACCCATGACTAGATATTTCCTCTCTGAACCACATTTGAGGTCAGGCATCATCATTGTTTATTGACATCAGCAACATTCCACTAAGTGAACAGCACCGGTGCAGTCCTAAAGAGAAGCTGCTTTCATTTCTAGGGAATCCAAACATTTATAAAGCTGGAAGAACAGCATCGGCTAAAACAGAGAGCTGTCCACCAGCCTTGTTTGGCATTTAAAGATGGGATCCATTTAGACACACATGATTTTCTCAAGAGGCTTCAGAAATAAAAGAAAGCAGGGTTGATTTTATACATTCAGGATTTCAGAGTGATGTCTGTGTTTTGTGTGACATGCAGTGAACCTCTATATTCTTCGTTTCGTATGTAACAATGGGAGTCAAAGAACCTGGCAATTTTTTTATTGATATCTGGGTCACAATATGTTAATAGAAAATCAATAGAAAACATCTGCAATAATTAGAAAATTTACATTTGGTAATTTAGCAGACTCTTTTATCCAAAGCGACTTACAGAGAGTTCAGGGACCAATAAGCGACATTTAAGTCAAACATCAATAATGAAGTATGGGTCTATACTGCAACAGTACGCTTTAAACCTCACATACTCTATGTGGATACTGCTTGTATTGCCAATATTAATAAAAAATATCCATGTGAGAAATGTAACAAAATGGTTGATTCGTGCTATCAGAATATTGTTTACAGTGAAAACTAGATCCTTTTCAAGGGATACTCCACCTAAAAATGAAAATTCAGTCATGAATTCCTCATCCTTAAATTTTCCAAACCTGTATACATTTCTTTGTCTGGTTAAACACAAAGATATTTGCAAAAATGTTAGCAACTAAGATTTCCATGGCTCTACTGACTACCATAGCATAGAAATTGTACGAATTTAAGAAAACAAACCTGTTCTGGGGCACCTCTCACAACCATTTTTGACTGCTCTAGTAATCTCAGTTCCTCACATTCTTCTTAATATCTTTCTTTGCGTTCAACAGAACAAAGATAAGTTAATAAGGTTTGGAGCTCCTTGAGGATAAGTAATTCATGAGAGAATTTACATTTTTGGGGAGAGTATCCCTTTAAGGGTTCTGTTTAACATTATTTGCCCATGCATTGAACATTTATAGTCTAGAAAGTCGAACTGAAAGACCTAAGTAAGATTTAGCAAGCCGAACTAGTAAAAACAAGACAGATTTGAGATCAGACTATGGCGTCTTATAACGGGTTGTTTGAAATGAGAGCTTGCCACTATTGTCACTATTTTTGTTTTGGAAGGCAGCTCTTCCCTGGCAGGACTTAAAAGCATATGTTCCGATCATTTATACGCCTAGGAACATTCATAAAGCAGTACAATACAACTATACCATACAGATAGAGAAGGGGGGGGTGTAATTCCCTAACAGTACGCCTCCAGGATCAGTAATATCAAGAGCATATTTCAGTTCTGGGCTGTATGCCAGGCAAGACAAGAATTCTTTTCCGGTAGATTTCATTTTTTTCTTCATTTTTCACTATCATATAAGCTGTCATTCTTTTCCTCTACAGTCTCTATCAATATTTCCTAGCCTTTCCTCATTTCCTCTCTTGGTAATTCATTATTCTTTTTCACACCCCACGGATCTTTTAGTTAAACTCGACTCCAGCCGAAAGTGCAGCTATACAGTAGCTACCCAGCAAGTCTGTTAGCGTTGTAAACAGTTCTGTGAACTTCTAAGCGCTTCAACAGCGAAATGGATTTGGGGACGGTATTAAAGGGCAGAGGTACAGATAGACCGTTCCAGCGAACCTCACGCCGGCACCCTTGACATCAGAGCTTCTGTTAGGGTGCTGGCAGGAGGTGACAAGCCCAGAGCGGCTGGAGGATGAGATCACTGCGGGGTTTCACCTTTATCCCTAGACACTGCTAATTAGAGCATGTGAGAATGCTGGCCGGGGTTTTAGGTACTGACGACATTTAGCGGGACCAGATCCCAGCATTACCTTAAGGTGCAGGTTGATAATCAGTTATAGGGTTAGCACTAGACTATACTAAATACCTGTGTGTGAACCTGCAGCTGTATTTGTGCCAACCTTACAGTGTGCACACAACTACCTTTCAGGAGAGCTTGTTTCATCCACCATCGAACACCTGCCTGTAATTTTCAAGTGAACTTTATGGTGAACTATGTTTGGTGAAGTGTTTTAGATACTCTGCAGAATGGTGAGCTCGTTCAGGTGAATGAGATTTCAAAGAGACATTGTCCTGGAGTAACCTTCCTATTTTAGTGTTAGGTTTAGGGGTACATTTAGCAGACGCTTTTATCCAAAGCGACTTACAGAGAGCTACCCACACGGGGTAGTGACAGGATAAAGCCCGATTTTAGTTCTCCGTAGGACCTAGGCCGTAGCCTCTATGCCGTAGGTTACGTGTCGGTTTTCATTTACACTTCTGCGTCGTTGTCCGCGTCGACAGGCAATGACCACTAGGCGTCAGTGCCCCAAAGCGCTTGCGGCCCGCGTAGGGTCCCTGTTGAGTTGACGCATTGTTACATTTTTGGAGAGGTGCGCATAAGGCTACGGCGTAGGGTACTGCGTACGCACGACTATTACTTGCGCTTAAGGCAGGGCTAGTCAACTGGCAGAGCCAATCTTCTTTCAATGGCCCGCCTTAACATTTCAAATAAGTGGAGACTTAAAGAATGGTGTGCTATAAGAAAAAAGCATCCTGAGACTTAAAGTCCGAATTGTTGCTACATTCAATACAAAACTAATTACCGCGGCTCATAACATTTTTGTTTTTGTCATGATTTGTTCGGTCTGTCCTAGAAACTTAATGTTATTTACAACGTTATAATCGGCAATCCACAGCTACATGCAGTGGGTTTGCGCACGCGATAGGTTGCCATCCAAAACACGTCTTCGGCCCTTGAAAGCAACTTCAGGCAGGGTACTACATCACGTGAACTATTGTCTCAGATAAGGGAAAAAATATGTTGTTTTTATTACTGCATTCATTATGTATGATTTAAACTACTATATTTACGAAAACAGTTCTTCATCTCTCTCCAGAACTTGCCCTTCCAAGGATCTGCCCTTCTAAGTGCATAGGACACATGAATGCAATTGGAATTCACCCGAAGTTGCTGAAGGAATTCAAGTTTCTTTCGCAGACCAAATGATTTGCTCTGCTTCGCGAGCCTCCGTTGACTGCGAGCACAACTCCCCAAACGGACGAGACGTTTATACTTGATGCGTTCGCCGTTGAGATATTCTTTAAAACGACAGGGGGCGGACAAGCGAAATCGTCCTTTAAATCCCCAGGAAGTAGAGGAGAAGTAGGAATCTTACCGGAATTACGTCAGATCATTCAAGACGCCAGTTTAAAACCAAGGGGCAGGGATTACATTTGTGCTGAATGCATTAGCGTCTTTGACTTATTAATTAAACCATTATCTTCATAAATATCTTCTTGAAAAAAAATGCCACCCACATCTTGGAAGTACTGGGGGACTGCAGGGGGTGAGTAAATTAACAGCAATTTCATTTTGGGGTAAACTAACGCATAAAATACAATTAAAAAGACAATATCAGTTTTAATTAAATGTCATGAAAAGGCACTAAAACTGGATGCAATATTGTTTTAAATAATCACCTAATAAGTGACAGCAACAAAAGCAGTATAAAAGGAACAAAATGCATTAAATAACAAAAATACAAAATAACAGAAGAAATGATATGGTAAAAAACTGGCCCGCATTCTATTTATACTTGTGGAATCTGGCTCTCAAAGAATAGTAGTTGAAGACCCTTCTGTTAAGGTCTTGGTTAGGGGCTTGGGTAAATCACATCATGCTAGACAGAACAGATGCATCTGATGAATGCTATTACACTGAAGTATTTGAGAGCTTTGAATCTAATGGTATTTTTCATCATCAAAATGTTTCATCTTTTGTTTTTTTAAAGAACATGTTTATGAATAATAACACCTTGTCATTGTGTCGTGTGCCAAAAACTATTTGCAAGTTACAAAAATATAAAACCTTTTTTATTATGGCATTATTGAAGCCCCATTGTTTAGTAATTAGTTATTTGACAATGCTTGTTGTTCCCATCACAACAGTACTCATTCAAAACTGTGCATTCAGTGGAGAAATGTTCATTTTTTTTGTAGCTGAAAAGTCACTTTTGGGTAAATAAAACTTAAATTAAAATAGCAACTTGGCCCATCTCATGAAAAGGACACTTTACATTTTATTTTTACTAAACTGAATGTTATGAAGGTTAAAATTGTCCCAAATTAAGGAAGTAGTCTATCTGTCATGTTCAGGAAAAGGAACGTCTATTTACATTTTTCAGAGTCTGGAGCGATGTGCAAGATAACAAAATAAAACAACAAGAGAACAAAATCGTCCGTTTAAAACGGACAAGTAATTTAAAATACTACAATTCAATTTACTTAGCTAATAATTTAGTTATGGTATCATTTAGTTAATGTAAGATTATAGATTTACTTAACAATAGTTTTGTATTTTGTTAAAATCTATTTAAGTGTTAACAATCTTAACTAACATACTTACCTGGGGGTTTAAGATATAAGACAGTTATAGACATGCTTATTTGTTTCAATATTTCGTATATATTTATAAAGACATTTCACCGGCACATAAAGCAATAAAACTTTGAGCATCACTTCAGAAGTACAGGCAACATTTATGTATCTAAAGGGCTGAGTGAGACCTTTCGGCAAGATAGAACATTTCTCACAAAGTGCTCATTCAACGCGGTAGGAAATTAACATTTCAGGTGCTGTAAGTACAGTAGGCAAAAGTGTGCTGAAGGAGGTCTGGATTCTGATGGCTCCGAGGGAGGAGAACCATTAGACATGAGAGCAGTAGAATGACTGAAGAAGGCCAATTACCTGTTCCTTTGTTCCGGTCCACGAAACAGTATTTTAGCTCGTACTCGCGTAGAATGTCATGGACCTCCTGTAAGGGGTTGAGATAGAGAGAAAGATGGGTGAGAATGCAGCTCTAAAAGCAGCACAAATGATGAATATGCATATGAAAATTGTCACAATTGTGCTCGGGCAAGGTTAACAGCAACCAGGCTAAATGTGAGCACGCCCTAAGACGTTTAGCCAGGTTTCTTAATTTTTCTTCTAACTAATTTTTTGGCTTAACTCTTTAAAGAACATTAAATGTACAGATGGTGTGGGCATGAAAATGAGGTGCCCATCTGCAGCCACAAAGCCACTGTCCACTGTTCCAGTATTATCAGATAAACACACACATATGCCGTGTCATAAATCTCTTCCTCTTCCCTTTTATGCACACAGCAGGCCCTGCTGTCAGATCTAGCACACGTGTTAAGGGAGATAAACCAGAGGTGCCCACACTGCCTTTGTGTTTTCACAAAAGGAACATCTAAAAGGACACACTTGAATTATGACAAAAAGGTAGTTCTGCATTCAGCAGGGGAAACAACATACTGAACAGTATGGGACCGCTATTGGCTGTGCTGGATTACACTTCTTTTTGAGATCTACTTTCATGACATTTTGGGGGAGACAAACAGTTCTTTGTAAGTCGCTTGTGTGAGATTGAAGTTATCTGCTAAAACACAAAGGTACCTGCTGGTTTGGAAAAATAAGGGAAGATCAGAAATGTGGAGGGACGTAAGTTTATGGTGCATAATATGATGACATTTTGTCACGAGAATACTATGGGTCAAAACTAGTATAACATTAAAGGAATAGTTCACCCAAAAATGAAAATTCTGTCATCATTTATTCACCCTCAAGTTGTTTCAAAACTTTATTAAACTCTTTGTCGTGTTGAACACAAAAGAAGATATTTTGAAATAGTAGGGACGCTAAACAGAGAACAACAAAATCTACAACAGGTTTGAAACAACATGAGGGTGAGTAAATGATGACACAATTTTCCTTTTTGGGTTAACTATCCCTTTAATCTCCTTCACTGTTTTCGAAAACTATCGAATAGACAAAACTTACATGCATTCTAATCTATATGCACTATATAAACTACATGTTTAATCCCAGACAAAGTGTGCTTTGTCTAATTCCCTTTCTCTCTGCTATTTCAAAGAGCAGCATACTGCCTCCCCCTGTCTCTATTAAAGTCACAAAGTAAGGTTGTCATCGGTTATGGGTGTCTCTTAACACAGCGCATAACACATCCATTACAAAAGCCCATAAATGGGTAGAAAGCTTAACAGAGCATCCAGAGACCTTTGGAGATGGATCAAGATGTCAGGACCAGCATCGGTGTGTGTGCATGTGTACAAACCTCCATAAAAAATAAATCAGTCTGCTACTAACATCTGGAATATTGGATGGCTAACAGAGATGGACGGGAAACTAAATGAATGTCCCTGGTCTTGTTCACCGGTGCGTTGTGTGTGCATGTAGCAGAGGTCACTCACTGTGCATAAGGTATATGAACAGACTGTCAGTGTTAACAAGAGGGAATTACAAAAAAGGGAAGTTAAAACAAAAAAAGGTCTGTTTTCAGAGTAAGAATAACCTTATACATGCACTTGTTAATCATTTGATATTGCTCGTGTCTATTAAGAACTCAGAGACACTCTGTTCTCTCTAAGAACACAAGGACGAATTCTAAATGTGTCTTACTGTAGGTCTGTGACATTGATAAAAGCTGCTAACAGCACAATTTCAACCTGCTTTGGAGCAAGTCGAACAAACTACTGTGACTACACAATGGAGCTGGGTGCTATCTAAAACCCTTTTTATTTTTATACAACATTATAATGCATTAAAAAGTCCATATTGGAATTCTGAGTAAATTAACAAATAAATCACTTATGAGACAGACGGTGCTGATTCATGGAAATGAATTAAATTCACCCTTAACAACTCTAGCTAGCTAGACTTCTGTTTCTTAAGTATAAAGCTACTTTCATACTCAAAATGAGCCACGAAAAGAGAAAGATTTCAGAAAGACTTAAATCCTTAAGAATCTCAATAGCAAAATTTGAAATTAAATTAGATAATTATAAAAATTACGAGGCTCATTTAAGTATTCAGTGCATTATTATAATTCAGCTCGGAATACCTTTTTACATTCAAAAGTTTTTGTACCTAAATGTGTTCAATAATTAACTAATGTTAAGACGGAAACAATTGCTAGCCATTGAAATATATGAATATGCATTTTGTATAATTTGGCCAGCAAGCATGATATCTATGCATTCAATATATAATTAAACATTTTTGCAAAGCAAAACAACTACAATGACAACACATTGACCCCCACATAAGCAGGTGGTAATTTCCAGAAAACATCAGGATGCCCCATTTTAGGATGCTATACTAGCTCCAATAAACACATGAAGAAAGTAAGGAGTGTGTACATACAAGACCAGATAGTAGAATAGTGGTAAAATGCTGAAATGTGTAAAATCCTAGATAAAGAGTTTGACACGGGTGGTGTCCCAACTCAACGGCCAAAGAGATGGGAGGACAGAAGAAATCTTCATACGAAAGGGTATTGAAAACAATTGATTAACTAGTGACACAAGGAAAACATTGGAAATAACAACTTAATGACAACAATTGGACAGAATTTAAGATTTACTTTGAACGAAGGTAAACAAAACCCATTCGTAATGATTTTCTCAGTTTGATGCAGAGCCTTTAAATGTCTAAACTTCTCATTTTAAACATTCTGGCATTTTTGTTAATATTTTCCAAAATATCTGTATGTGGTAATGTTGTGAGCATTCAGAACGTGCACGGACCTCAGTGCACAACATCTGATAGTGACACCAAAACCAACAACACACTCAAGGAGGTGAAAAAGGAGAGAATAGTGCTGCCCAGAATATGAAGCCTTATAAAGGTTAACTGACTTTATTTCTCCTGCCCCCAACATGTGACTGCCCTGCTCCTAAATTATTCAGTATAAGGCACTTGTATGAATGACAGAGAGAGAGAGAGAGAGAGAGAGAGAGAGGGGGGGGGGGGTGGATTTGCCCAACATGTGTTCTCACTGTTAAGATCACAGTGGTTTTGCGCACCTGACACTCGACCAAACTGCAACAAAGTGCAGTGCTCTCTCAGTTCATGTGTTCGTAATTCAACATATGCCTCACAGCACCGGAGACTGATAGAATATTGCACAATGATTAATCACCTCACAGAGCAATAATCACGATATTCGCGATATTACAGAGAAACCCTCGAATGTCAAAATGCACACTCAAAACGTAGCGCCATCTTTTCAGGAGATTAGATATTGACTTTCCGTGAAAATATTACAACTCCCTCGAGGTTCCAGGTACGCGATATGTTTACTAACATTAATAATGAGGTAAAACTTTGTAGGAAATGCCACAGGCTGCAGCGGGCACCTCGGCTTGAAATGAAAACATCTCCCACTCGCAGTTTCGCTCACCGACGTGCTGTTTTCTATGACTCAACCGTCGGACCTCTTGTCTGAATTCTTGAGCAAATACGCGTCGAGAATACACGTAACCACGACTAAACGAGCAAAAGAGGCGATGTTGATGTGTCCTGACAATATATCAGTTATACAAAAACAAAGATAAAAATAAATAACATACAGTCACTTTATTAGGTTTTAAATAAATGTCTAACAAATAATAAATGACAGTTGGTCGTTTATTTGGATGTTTGAATGACATTTTGAAATAACGGGAGACGGTGAGCAGCACATTTTTAGCGGAGCTCTAGCCGCGCCGAGCCGTCAAAGGTGCTTCTGTGGTGATATATTACTACTACTAAATATTTTACAGTTTTAGTTTTACTTTAGGGGTGCTTTTACACTACCCGTTTAGTCTTGTTTTTGAAGTGGATAATGTTTAGGGAAACACGCAAAACGGTATGTAGGTTATTCCATCCACGTCAAAAGTTTAGCTTTGATGTCATTGCTATGTAAATGAATATAAAGTAACGTTATTTGTTACCTCCTAATATCCTTTTTCCAACTAACAGTTTTTAAAATGATACTTTCTGGTAACTTACGATGTTAGGTCGTCGTCTTTTTATTTATTTTGGCTGAAATGCATGAAGTGTAAATTAGCAGTTGTGCGCGTAATATCAGGTGAATTGTTTAACTTATACACTGAATTTAACTTACATAAAAAATTTGTTTACGCGCCCTAAACAAACTCACCTGTAAAGGTATTCTCTTTTTTCAAAGAAACTAGTGAACAGTGTAACTTTCACCTGTCATGCTGATATATTCAGTCTCTCTACCTGGTTAGTGGTGTCCTGTGGCAAATTCTTAATAAGGATCTTCCTCCTGTTGCTCAGCTCTCTGCGAGTTTTCTGCAGTCGTCTTTCGATCTCCTCCGGATCCAGTTCCGGTAGATCTCGGAGGATGGCGATCCCCTCGGATGCTGCGTCCTCATCCTGTCGGCTCGCGGGGCTGTCGGAGTCCGCGTGAGGTGAATTTTCCCGCTTTGTCGCGTGTACGCACGGCGGCTGGATGGATGGAGCGGCCGCCATTTTGCAGCGCTCGTTGGAAAGTGAGTCGGAGAGAGCGGATAGGTGGGCGTCTGTGTGCCTCTAGTCAAACCCATCGACGGCGCACTTGAAAGAAGTGAGGATCATCCCCACCACAGTACAGCTGGCGACCTCCACCGATAGAAACCTAAACTCGTCCTGCCTGCAAGGCTGTCCTGCGTGTGAGGACAACCTTGAAAGCATCTTTAAAAATATATAACGCACTTAATTTGATAAGAGCAATAGCATGAGGATTATTGCAACAATGAAAACAACTCGAGGCATCAGTTGTCATTCTTTAATAGTAGTTGCTGAAATGTTTTGGTGTATACGTGCACAAGTTGATATTTATGGTTTAAACAAATCTCGTGCGCTTGGAGAGATAAATGGTATATAGGCATATCTGGAGAAATCGCGGGGATAGGTCTTTAGATTCGTTATACTTGATGCGATGTAGGAATGAATGACTTTTGCCGCCTCTCGTGGGTGTGCTAAATGCCATCTTCTGGCAGACTTTATCACAGGAGTCCTTATAATGTCCCTGAATGAACGCTTTCAGGGTTTAGCTATACAACCCACATCAACATTATTTACAGACCGTCTGACTCGGACTCTTTAAGAATCGGGACAGCCCATTGTGAAAACACCCCACTCTGCCATTTCTGGATCTAATTTTGGACACATTACCGATAAACAAATAAAAGTTTAAAACATAGAAAGTGTACAATTGTAATGGAGATTGTATTGTTTTAATGGAAACTATTATCTGAAGCAATTATATAGGCCCTAATGATTTTAATGATTGACAGCTGGTGTTTGTTAAAGAAAATATAGAAATATAGATGTTGCGTTGTTTTGGACAGCAGTACGCATTAATAAATCCACTATTCTCTACGATTCCATAGCCGTTATCAACCTTAGAGGAAACTCACATACAGGTAGATGTGCGTTCGGCTCAATTACCTGAGCATGAACCCACGGCCGTGTCTAACGCATGTGATTCAGCGCCTCTCTGAGTGGGATTGAGTGGAGACCAGAATAATTCAATGGCTCAGAAAAGTAGCGCGTGGGCGCGCGCGCGAGTGCCGGAGCCAGCAGATCGCGCATCTGGGACGTGCTTGTGTTTATGTGAAGGGATGATGGGAACCTTGAACCCCTCGCCGCGAGCAGCGCCGAGTGTGTGTGGGCGGCGGTATGTGTGTGTGTGGTCCTAACCACTGGCGATTATTCATTTGTGCGTAGACTTTCGTGTAAATTCAAAACCGATGTGCATACAAAATAAATGTAAAAGTGTTCGTTAGAGTATGTAAAAATGCAAGAAATAGATCTTTCAAGAACCTAAAATGATATTTAGGGAACCAAAATAGCTCACAAAGAACGCTTTTGGGAGCCCAATTGTAAAGAGTGCATGCATGCATATTATTAAGAGGCATAACAGAAGCTCAAACGATAAGGGGATCCATCTATCCCTTTATGGCGAATTGTCCCCAGTGAGGTAAAATCGTCTGTGTTCATTTGGACCTCAGATGCACCTTCACAAATCTCTCCTGTACCTCCCTTACGTCCTTGTGCGCAAATGCTCCGTGATCGCGACAGCGCGCGCGGAATGCCCTGCACTTCACACGACCTTTAGTTGTGTGCGCGCGTGCGCGCGTGTGGTCCCGAGACAGAAACTGTAAATGTAGGTCAGAAATAGTCTGATGATGTCCTGAAGGAGGTTGTTTGAGATAGGGCTCATTTGTTAATCTAGCCCCATTAATGCCTATGTTTGGATATTCGTTTTACACTTTACCACTACTAGTATATCGATGCAGTAACCAACATGAGAGACCAGAAAAAAAGTTTTCGCAGTGTTGGTGGTAAAAGGTATATACCCTGAACGGATATATAATAATCATATATAAATCAGTTTGGTTCCAAAATGTCCGAAATTATTCAAAAATCCTGTTTTTCATTATGTTACCATGTTTTCGTGCTTTTAATTGTGTTAGTTAGCTGTATTTTTGAGTAATTGTGGCTTACATTAAAACAAACCAACTGCAGTTTGATTGATATTAATTGGAATGCACCAAAAACATGATTTTTTTTAACAACTTTGAAGACAGATTTATCTAATTTAGGAACCAAACTCTTCAAATACACCCCAAACGTTTGAAACAAATGTAAATTGAGCACCACAATATAAAGTGTATTTGAAATATGACCACTAAGTAATGAAATTCATTTCATAAAACACTTAAATGAAGCTAATTAAGAATATTATTTATGATGCTGAATGTAAATACAAACACCATGTGTAGTGTTATTATTGGTCATATTGACAGCACTACAAGTAACAATGAATGACCAGATGAATCACAGTTGTGTTAAAAATGTGATTTTCTTTTTTTCTGCAGATCACAAAAGAAGATATTTTGAAGAATGTTGGTAACCAGACAACATCGGCTCCCTTTGACTTTCGTTGTATGGACACGAAGGAGAAAGTCATACAGGTTTGGAACAGCACGGGGTGAATAAATGACAAATACTATTGCTTTAAAATAGTTGTCAAACAGTGTTAAAACCTCTATATCAGATATCTGCCATTGTAAGAGAACTAAACAGAAATGATGAAACTGACTTCTAATGTGTTCTGAATGTGTGCTTTGGGAAAATGAGTTACAATGACATTACAAAAGTGTCCCAGAACAGTTTGCTTTCCTTAATTCTTCAAAATATATTATTTTGTGTTCAACTGTAGAAGGAAATTTATCAAGCATTTTATGGTAGACAATGGTGGCCAACTGTTTAGTTACAAGCATTCTTCCAAATATCTTTCTCTGTGTTCATCATAACATTTGGAACACCTTGAGGGTGAGTAAACAAAGATAGAATTTTCATTTTTGGGTGAACTTTTGTGGAACAATAAAGAAACACGACAGCTTCCATTAACAGAATTCAATAAAACCATGACAAAATAAAACACTCCTGGCCAGGATAAAAGGTTTGTAGTGTGTGACACATTTATAGCTACTTTGTTAAACTTTAGATGTATATACACGGTATATCATTTCATTCTGAAAACAATAGTCACAGTCCCTCTAAAATCATGAAAGCACATCGTCTACACTCGGCAGACAGGCAGCTGAATGAAAGTGCACATGGGTTTAGAAGGATTTGAAAAATATCACGGCATTCCATCAATACTGACTAATGACTTAAAAAAATAACATTAATGGATTTAATCCGTCTGTACCATCACGCATCCGTACACACGATCACGTAAACAAGAACACGCATTCTTTCTCACAACGAATGCAAAATAATCGGAGCAGACAAAAAAACAATGAGAGCTTATACACACAGTGGTGAGACAGCATAGTCTCTCTCCCAGTCATCTTTAAAATATTTCAAATAACTGTCATTGGGTTTGGAGACTAAACCCATGTGGCCCAGACAACCTTGGTCATGTTGCACTGTCTGAAGATAAACCTTCAAACACCGTCACAAATGATACACACAAACGGAACTAGCAAATCGGAGAGTGACAGTTCCTCTGAAAACAGCACATTTCCAAGACTCCAGTAGCAGATGGTCGGACTCTCTCTGATGTGCAGCACAGGCATTCATGTCTTTTGTGCCTTGAAATTCTTTGTTTACCCACAGGAAAAGCTCATGGCACGTGTATAACGCGAATGTGCCATGAATCGAATCCTTCACGTCTGCTACGCAGTCTAGTGAAGGGAAAAACTGGGGCCGCATCCTAAAAAAGGACTCAGCGGGCCATGATATTCAGTCAGTCAATATCATTTTTTTCCCATTCATTTATCTCCAGTTAAATAAATAGTAGAAAAATATTCCTTTAATCTTCATTGTTTTCTTGGAAAAAGAAATCTTAAGGAGCTTTGTATGCACCTGCTAACTCCACTCCCTAAATGTCTCTAAAGAGGCCAACTGTTTGTCCCATAGTCACATACCGAATTGCCCACTATCAACTACCCATCACCAAGTTCCCATGAGAGAGGGAGTTCTGGTTCTCTCCTCTCTTTGGAGGATGCAGGGACCAGAGGGCTGGAGCTGTGGTGATGGATATAGAGCGAGGGTTGGAGATCAGTGGCATCAAGGTTGGTGGTTCGGGAGTCACAGGTGGGCGGGATCAGCACTCGGCATCTACGCTGTGCACGGTTACGGCCGCCTGGAGATGGTGCGTGTGCAAGTGAAGGGGGTGGTGTGTGTGGGGGTGCCGATACGGGTAGAACTTGTGGCTGAGAAGAGCAGCTGTCTGGGGAGGTGTATCCAGGTCAAGGTCCTCATCGTGATTGCCCACGTCAACACCCGCTGACAGAGGATCGTTGTTGCACGGCGGGTTCTCGCTGTCCTCTTGAGGGCTCATGGTGCTGTAACCTGGGTATAAATAAACAAGAATCCTAGTCAAGTCGAGAAACTTACACAACAAGAAAAGCGAAGACAAATCAACAGAAAGTTAAAATCATGCTATGAACTTACTTTTGAGTCTTTAATGTTATAATCTTAAAGTCCCAGTGAAATAAAAAATGACAATTCTTATTTTTTCATGAAATATTAAAGCGTTTATAGTAAATCGCTTATCAATGAGTCATTTTCTTTTTAAGATTAATGTTCCCTCATGCCCTCACTATTTATCTGAAATGACATAAATTAGTAGGCTTGGCTAGAGCATCCGTTAACTCCTCCCCTTCAAATGTCAGTCTGCTACCAGTTTAAAAATGTCAAATTTCAAAATCAATGCAACAGCTGTTTTACACATCCAAACAATTTGCAGTGAAAAACACAAGCCACACCTCCTTTGGAATTCCTTTTCACTTGGAAAACGATCGCAACTTCCGGTTCACATGGAGTTTTAACAGTTTTTTAAACTAAAGAAGAAATCTTTTAATTGCTTCTAATCTTACCATCCGCAGATACAGTATAAATATTATGTTTAATGATTTAAAGCAAAACTAAAATATAAATCTATATAATAAAATACATTCATATTTAAGTTTAAAAATGATGGTTTGGTAATAAGCATACAAGCATCTTTCTCTGTGTTCATCAATACAAAGATATTTATATAGGTTTGGAACAATTCAAAGTTTTTTTTTTAGGTGAACTATCCCATAATGTTTTGGAGGCGTGGTTTTAGGTCTATCTAAATAAATTTTCTTCTGCAAAACCCTAACAGTTCCTTTTAAGCAAACAATACTTAGTAAGTGACAGTAAGATGAAATAGATTAAATAAATAATAGACTTGACAGTTGCAACTAAATGCACACAATATAAAAGAGGAGCTCCTAAATCGGTTAAATTTACGTATGTTACTAAACAACATCCTGAATAAAATGAATGAAGGTACAATATAGTGGAGAAAGGTCCTGTCCTGCTGTCAAGAGGCCAAATGTCTAGCCGCATGTGACGCGATTTAAAACAGGATGAGAGGTGAAGGAAAGGTCAAAAACCTCTCATGATCCTGACTTTGATCAATGTTTGTATGAGCTGACTTAGAGAGCATATAAAACAGTATGTGTGCCAGACAGTTTCGAAGACTACAGAATAAACAAATCATGATCCCAACAATTGAAATGTTATCTTAAACATTTAATTATGTCTAAATTTATGACACACATTATATAACTTCAAAATATTTGCCCCTGTACTTTCATTTTAGTGTTCTACCACAGAAGAATAAGCTCTTAAAGGAATAGTTCACCCAAAAAAAAAAATTCTGTCATCATTTACTCTCCCGGAAGTTCTTTCTAACCTACGCATATAGATTTTCTCAAAGAAGGATATTTGCAAGAATGTTTGTAACCAAACAGTTCTGGTGCACTATTGACTACCATAGTAGGAGGAAAACCCACTACAATAATCAATGGTGCCCCAGAACAGATATTTGGGTGAACTATGCCTTTAAGTAGGTTGATTTTTTTCATGGTATGGAGATGGTTTCCGACTAACTGTTCGATTTTACTGAGCCAAAGTTAAATTAGGTTTGCCTAATGTGGCCATCACGTCATTACAGTCTGCTTTGAAACAATCGATATTGTGAAAATAAACCTGAAACTGAGAATCAGCTTTAAAATTGTATGAACTGACTGAAAATCTTTGAAGCTGGATCAAGATCTATCCCTAAAACATATCAAAGAGCCAAGTTTGCAAGTAGATCTAGGATCTGTTCCTTGCAAAAACACACATCTCTTGTTTGCTTTAAATCTCAATCTAAAGCTGCTCGTATCTTTCAGTTGCTCGTGGCGAAAAACCTGCGTGTTGGTGGAGCGGCAATGAGTCAGAGCACACAGGAAAAGGCTTCAACGTTGTGTTCTCGCATACACACACGAGCTCAAAAGCCAAATCGATATTTCTTTAAAACGGCCCCTAAAGCTGGATGACTGAGCAGCCAGTGGGAGGTGACCTTTAACCCAGCCAAATAAAAATACAGCATAGAAACTTTCGATAGACTTTCTGTACGAGATCTTTGCCATCTCTAACTGTTCCAGCTATCTTTCAATCTACCCACTTCTTTGCATTTTATTCCTTTAGTTATCACGTTGCACCTCTCCTCGTGGAATAGGGCTGCCCTTTCTCCTCTTGCCGGTTACACAATGAATTCTAGAAAGCCTCGTCCCTGAGGGGAAGGCAGATTTAGCATTGCACCGTGGACTGTAACCCAAGCCTTGAGATGCCAATGAAAAAGAGGTTAAACACAAGCGTACACTAAGGTCCCGGGGTTGGCTTTGCTTTATTTCTTTAATAAAACTCGTCCTATGTAAGGCACAATATTTTAGGTTTCCCACCTTTGAGTTTATCAGTGATCCTTTTCAAATCTTTTCAAATCTCTCCTTTTCCTTTAGAGTTAAAGAGAAGAGAAATTCTTACCGTGGTCACTTTCTGTCCCTGACCGGCCCCAGTATCTCCGCCTGCGTTCCGGACTGTGCGTGTGCCTTTCAATAACAGCGGCAATGAATCGAGTGTTGCTAACTGCAAAGACAGACAGAGAAAGGGAGCCAAACGGTCATATAAAAAGAACACACTTGGGTCGGTAGATGATCGTGGTATGAAGTAAACACCGATATTTCTAATAAAGTCAGTTTATACTAGACATGAACTTTCAGTGTTGAGTTAAACTTCAAAAGGTCAAATCACAGGATGTTTCAGATTCAACAGCTACAATAAGCTCAACTGAAAGTCTTTGTAGGATATCAACTTTATGGAAAAGTCAAAATCGTAACACTTTCCTTGAAGCATGTATATATAATGCAGTAGTTTTAAAGCATTGTAATGCACCTTTTAATGCAGTTAATTATTACAGTTAAAACATTATAAAGCTTAGCAATTCATTGTTATACTAAACATTTTAAATTGGTTATACTTCTTGTATACATACAATGCAATTCAACACACATTATGAAGAATTATAATGCATTTTACACTTTAATTACTCTTTATAATGCTTTATACATACATGCTTCAAGGAAAGTGTTACCAAATTCTTTTTATTAAATCAAACAAATTTAAAGACATTTATTGCATTTTGATTGTTTTATAAACCGAAATTGCAACATTGCTTTAATGCTCCTGTAGACCTCTTCTAAGAGCATGTGTTTGTATTTTATATTTCCGTTCAAAATCATTCATTTCGAAATCTTTCCTTTAATCATTTAAGATCTTATTTCCATATTCATTGATTTTGCATTTCTGTCAATAGATTATCCAAAAAACACATATTGGACCTTTAAAAGGCGTCTGATATATATATTTTTTTTTTATATAAAACATTAACAAATGGAGAGCATTATAATAAAGACCCAGACTAACCCATAAAGCTGTTTCAGGCAATTAGCCAACATGAATGAAACGGTACTATTGTTAGCATGAATGTGTGCTCTCTGCTCTAACAGAATAAAACATCCCATCACACACCTAGACTGGAGGATTATCATCCATTTGAAATCTGATGCATTGAATCAGTGAAAAACAGCATTAACTGTACCAATTATAATACAGCAGATCTGATGTACTTACACAAGTATAATTACTTCATTCAGTATAATTACTAATGCTGAAATGGGCATTAAAGGTATTATGTTTGTTACTCAATGCCAGCGAGGCGAACGGACGGGAATCGTACTTATTCCTCTGTCTTCATGACTGTCTTCATCTCTGTCATCTCGCTCGTTGTCCAAGTTTGACATCCGCACGGACATCTCTGGAGAGAGAGGCGATTAGAAAAACAGAGAACAGCGAGGGTTACGTTAAAGTGATAGTTGAAAAAGTCTGTCATCATTTAGTCATTTTGAACCTTTATGACTAACTTTCTTACGCAGAACACAAAAGAAGATCTTTTGTTAAAAGTTGGTAACCGAACAGCACTGGCCCCCATTCACTTCTATTGTATGGACACAAAACCAATGCAAGTCAATGGGGGGCAGTTAACAACATTCTTCAAAATATCTTCTCTTGCATTTTGCGGATGAAAGAAAGTCATACAGGTTTGAAATGAGGGTGAGGAAATGATGACTGAATTTTTTTGGGGGGGGTTAACTATCACTTTAACTCAAAATCTGTCGTTATAAATCAATATGATGTCAATAGGACTCAATTTCATAGAGTTTACTTTGGATGCTTTTATTCTCTGAATGTTCAAAGAAAAAAAACTGCACATGAGTTGAATGTAAGATTCCAGTCTACTCAGTAATGCAGACACAGACTAAAGGTGCTCCATCTCAGACAGTTATGTAACCTCAAAACAGATGAATATCATAGACTGATTTAAAAGTCATTTAAAATGCAATAGACCATCAAGTCATAGTCAACAGCTAGAAACGCAATTCAGATTTTGAATATACTTTAATGATAAAACAATAGAAGCAATTTATCTATCTTCCCTTTGGCGACCAACTGTAATTTTCAATTAGTTCAGAAAGTATGAAAGATATTGTTACACAGCTTTAAAAAAAGGTGTGTAATTCTGTACCACTAGGGCCAAAAATGTCTTGAAATCCCTAGTAACCACATTACAGGCTGATCTTTTAAACATATGTTATTACAAGTCAAGTGTCCAGACTGTAACAAACCTTGTGCAGCCAGAGGGGACATGTGCTGATGGCTGCGACGGTGGATCTGGTGCCTGTAGGCATACACAGCCAACACCAGCACCATGATGCATCCCATAATCCCTCCTGCCACCGGTCCCACTGGTGCACTCTTTATCATGTTGAGAGGTGCCACCTCCTCATCTGCACAGAGATGAAGAAATGCCAAAAAAGAATGTAAGACATGACAAATTAGAGGAAACAAACACCATAATATAATATAACATAATATAACATATAACATAATATAACAAACACATAATATACGCTGTCGAAAAGTCCTCAAGGTAAAATGTGTGACTCATGAAACTACCCATAATTCTGACTCCAGTGTATAAATTCAGCATCTAACTTTTACGATACATGTTTGTATCAATCACACAGACTAAACGTAATACACACATAAACATAGTAATAATAAAGCAACAATTTACATAAATGCTGTTTAATAAAACAGATCGTTTGACTGTGAAGTCTTGTGCAAAGTCATTAATAAACAAAATTCTATTCAATAAGCAAATTATTTTAAAAGCATTGCACAGTTTATAAATCATATTAAGTCACACCAAGTCATAATCTGGCATCCACAAACAGTCTAAACAAAGTAAGTATGCAACTTCAACATATCCAAGGGTTGCATAACATATTGAATAACAATATTCATATCATAATGGTTTACAATATTCATCATTTAAGATTTTATTTGTCACATACACAGTTATATAGAGAATATACAACCAGCAGTGAAATGTTGGTCAGGTCATCTCCAATACAAACACAAAAGAAAAATACTCATAGTATAAAGATAAAGGTATATATAGTTTATGATAGAAGTAAACTGTAAATAACAGGAATGTGCAGACAGATAGTAAAACAAGGTGGTTACTTAGGAGCAACAAATATATTAGGGCTGTCAACGTTAACGCGTTAACGCATGCAACTTATTTTTTCAGATTAACGTTAAAAATATTTAATACAATTAACACAGGATCCGTTTGTTGTCTCATCCTTCGTCTAGGTTACATTATATAATCACACTTCTATTCAGACAGCGCACCTCGTGCTTGAATGGAAAAAACACACAAGATTATGGCAGAAAGCCCGTTTTGCCTAGCATTTTCTTAAGCACTGACTTCAACGTGTTTAATGAAATCTTAAATGAATGCTAAGAGTTGCGTCATCTGTGTAGTTCCTAAACCTACTGCTGTGACTCTGGTCACTGATGTTAATCAAAGAACAAATTTGTTTTGTAGCTTTAATGAGAATTCATTTTCAATTTAGCATTACAGACTGTTTTTGAGTTTGAGAACTTCTATTCCATTTCTGTATATTTCTTACCTATTTGACATGATAGCTCTCAATTATACTTTTGAATGGCTATAATAAATGTTAAAACAAATAAAAATGATAATTTAATAGAGACATCAGTAACAGTACTAATGTCAAAATGCTGGCTTTCATTCATGAAATAATGCTGTTAAAGATATTGTTTGTTTCTACATTCATTTGATGATAAAATTTGAAATTTTTAGATTGTAAAAGTATATTTTAAAATATGAATGTTATGTGCGGTTAATCGTGATGAATCACAGAAAATTGTGTGATTAATCAGATTAATTTGTTTAATCGATTAAATATATATGCTATATAAGTTTCAAATTCTGAAAGTGATGTATAGTCAAAGTTTTATCGATAATTTAAAAAATATACAGTACATAGCAATGTGAAACATGTATGTTGGTTATGTTATTAAATATCGTTTCAATTTAGTTTACAAACTTAAAAGGACAGTTTACCAAAAAATGGAAATTCTATCACTATTTACTCATAAATTTCTTAGTTCTGCCGAACACAAAGAACGATATTTGGAAGAATATCCGAACCCAAACTGATCTCATGGCCCATTTACTGCCACAGTAGGGAAAATAAATAATATAGGTGTCAATGGGGATGCGATCTGTTTGGTTACTGACATTCTTCCAAATATCTTCCTTTGTGTTCTGCAGAACAAAGAAATGTATACAGGTTTAGACTTATCTGAGGGTAGGTAAATAATGAAATAATTTTCCTTTTTGGGTGAACTATGCCGTTAAACGATTATTTTATCACATTGCATAAAGCACAATTTAGCATATTATCGTATATCGCATTTTATTGTGCAGCACTACTATATACTGTACACTATAATGCTTTGTGGAATACATTGTATTCACATACTTACTAATAGAATACATAACCTGAATATTGATATCTTCAATTATATTGCTGTTACTTCTCTTCCAAAATAAATAAACAAACCACTAGATGGTGCAAGTAGGGGGGGGTTAGGCACTGTAACGTATGAGATCATTGGTCTACTATATCTTAATAAACTGCAGTTAAAGGACTACAGAAGCAGTACTCACCTATAAGTCCAAGTCCATCCATATAAGGACTTTTGGCACCCACTATCCCTCCAAAACACTCTTTCTGCAGGGCACAGTAGGGTTTATCCAGGTGGGTCTTTCCGTCGCTTTCCACCATACACCACTCACAATCCAGAACCCCAAAACAGTCACTGAAAGCACACAATTAAAACATATTACACAGGACACACACGACACCACAAGTGTTTCTCTCTCATTCATTAGTGGACATTTCATTCAGCTTTCATAGTGTAAAACAACTACTTTCTACAGTAGTTGTGGTTGTCACAGGTGAATAAATGATGTGAAATTAGCTGTGTTAAGTGAAAGGCACAAACTCAGTACACTGCTGTGAGGTCAGTGTTTCCTGTAAGGTCCTGTTAAGGGGAGGCTGATTACACCTGATATGTAACCGTACCTGCTGGTGAAGCGCTGGCTGCATCTGGTGTTGATACACTGAGGAAGAGTGTCCTGTAGACTGGGCTCGATGACACTGTAAGACAAAGGCTCCTGGTGCACGTCACAGCTCGGGTTTCTGCACACACCCAAAGAAAAAAACAATCAGTTAGGCTCTAAATACTGCAACTTCAGCTCAGACACCGTTCATTTTATTAAAATTCAAGTTAACTTTTTCTCACTACAGTGAACAGGTGGCTTGGTGACAGAAAGACAAATGGCTCGGGACCTCTCGGTTGGGAATAACACGACAAACCTGAATGCGTCTAAATGTTTTTTGAGGAACATTTTGAAGCTGAACGGCTAATTGAGGACACAGGTGGCTGGATATCTATTCATTGTGACGAACAACAACTTGATGAAGTGACAGGCAGAAGTGTGTGACTAAGTGAGATTCATTCGTGTGCGTGCTGATGAGAGTCTGGACTCTCTGTAATGCTCTGTCAAGAGTCTGTGATTCATTTCAAAATAAAAAAATATTACAAATACAAAGGAGAAACCTTTGTTTCATGATATATTGTTTATACATGACAAGTTTTAAACGAACTTTAATTAAATCCTGTAGCTCTAGCTTTCCTGTAGCTCAGTGGTTAGAGCAAGGTTGTGGGTTCAATCCCAGGGGATTGCACATACCCATGTATAAATCTATAGGTCAACGCAATGTAAGTCGCTTTGGATAAAAGCTTCTGCCAAATATATAAATGTAAATAACAATGCAAGATTTTTAAGTGGTTTACCTGTTCTCAGCATTGGTGAGGTTTCCTGTGCACTCGTTCACCTCTAGGGGGCATTCGCATGGGCACTCGCATTCATTCTGCTCCATTCTGAGGAGCATATACAAAAATGTTTAGTGTTTGAAAGCTAGCAAACAGTAACATTACACATACGCAAGATATTTGTTTAACCTGCTTTTATTGTATGACACAACCTAGTCAAAAGAATGAAGAATCCTATTAGGAACAGTACAGAAGGCTCCCAACCCTTTTTGTCAACAGAACCATCATGACCTACTTTTTAATTTCTCCTGAGATTCGTGTTGTTCCAATCTACCGAAAGGTACACTTATCATTCTAAAAATAGCTATAATTGTTCTAGCGATGCATTCAATATAACAGAGTTGAGTTTTCTATTATAGACGACACTTCAAAATTGACATTTTTATATTTTTTGTTATAAAATTGTAATAAAACATTATTGTTTTATCCAAATATACGAATATACATTTTTTTTTAAATATGTAATGTATGTTACTGGCAGAGTTGTGCAGAAGTCAAACTGTACCTGTGGCAGTTAAGACAGAGGCGATCCACAGTACTGCACGCACAGAAGGCCAGCGAATCACATGTCTCATTCACGATGCCAGCAAACGCATTGGTTCCTGGGATACGTGTGAGTCTGTACTTAGAGCAGTGGCTGCCATGCACTAGGTTTGTCAGATCACCCTTAAAAATATAAAGAAACATATGTAAACAATATATCAGGAACCATGCTTTACATTCATACAGCAGAATGAATTAATATTAAAGTCCTTTCGTATAAAAAATAGCTGAATTATACATTTGAAATCATGACTGCAACAACTGTTATTAGTACACCCTCCACTAGGTGGCGTTCTAATATTACAATACTCATAATCCAAATAAGATTTGATCATCCAACATACCACAATGCTGGTGTTGAATTTATAGAAGCGCTGCACCGTCCGATCGCTGAAACTGTTACACAGGTTTTTCTTCACAAAGTTGGGATGGTTGAGAATGTCATTGGCCACTAGGGGCTCCTAAAGTCAAACAAAACAGAATAAAAGCTGATAAACCTGGTTTCTTTTCCAGCTTCATAACCAAATTTAAAAAGGAATATTACAGAACAATAGGCTGGTTTTCTTATTTAAAAGGGTGGTAAGTTTGATCTTAGATCCATGATTTATTACCTTATGGGTAATATGCTGCTGTTCCGCCGGAGCGTGACCCTTTGGATCGATCAGTGTTGGATGGGCCACAAGATACCCTCTGTCCTCCATGATGAAACAACTTCACATAGAAAGATTACAAAGAAAGACGGTATCAACCAACAATCAAAAAAAGACTGTGTGTTTGACATTCGAAATCCAATGACCAGGTGTCAACAAGACCTTAGAGGCTGATGTTTAAAGAAAACAGTATGTTAAGATGGTTTACTGTCAGTTCACAGTCTAGCAGCTGCAGTTCACAACACATCACATTATTGTGATGGGGGTGGCATACTGGGACATTCCACCTCACTAATCCTGTATAATGACCTTAGCGGTGAAAACTCAAAGAACTCCACAGCGCAGACAGATAAAGAGAGAAAGCATAAAGGGGAAGAAAGAATGAGAATAGGGCTTAGAAACAGAGTTAAGAAATGAGAAAGAGAGATAGAGAGAGAGAGAGAGAGAGAGCGAGAGGAAAACAAGGCTACTGGCACCTAACATAACAGGATGCGTCTGGAATGCAGCTCTTATCTGTTTATCTCCATGTGTGTCAGTTCAGTAATTTCTTAAACACTTTTTCCCTCTTCCATTTTAAGTTAAAGTAGTTTTTATTAGTGGTCTGTTATAGACATTATATTCCTAATGCACATATTTTGGATTGAGGGTCCTTAAAGGAGTAGTTCACCTTCAAAATGAAAATGCTGTCATCAATTCTCACCCTCTTGCCATTCCAAACCTTTAAGAATTTCTTATTTCCGCAAAACACAATGGAAGATATTTAGAAGAATTTCGTAAACCATTCACTTTGGTTACAATGGAAGTGGGGGCGTGTTAGGGATGGGTAACGAGAACCGGTACTTTTTTTACCTGTAACGTTACAAAATTGGGTCGATACCAGAGTATCGATAAGTTTCATGCCAAACGATATTGTTATCTATACGTGCATTGTTTTATCTCTGTGTATTCGGGTGTTAAATGGCGAATTAGAGCCTGCTGCTGCCTGTCATTTTCCATCCCTGAAAGATGTCCGAATGGCTGAAGTTTGCTCAACGTATGTGTGATATCTAGGGCCATTTGATTTCCGCAATGTATTATTCATCTGCTTGTTTTGCGTGTTTATGAGAGAAAGAGTTACATGGTTGCGCTTGTGGAGCTTTCAGCGTCCGCGTTTCACAACGAGGAAGCTTCCGTCAAACACCCCTTTGAGGCAACCCGTCAAAATAAAAGTCATTTTATTTGAGAACAAGTTGTAACATTGTTTTTAATAATTCGGCCTCGGAGTATATTTACTTACTTTAGTAAATTGAAGTGAATGTGCTAGTAAAATGATAAAAAATAGAACATGTAATAAAAAAAATGGTACTTAATAGTACTTAAATTTATGTAGACCTTAAACCTGAAAGGAAAAAAGAAATATGTTTAACGAGCCAAATAACCATAGTAATGTAAACTAAATAAAGTAAATATATTGAAATATATTATGATGTGCTCTTATCCACATGCTAAGTGCCGCAAGTGGTATGCTATCTAACACACAAACACATTTTGTTATGTGTGATTTTCTGTTTGCTCAGAAGCATTTGTAAACTGCAGTTCTAAAGCTCAGCTGTAATAAAGACACCTCAAATGTTTAACATCTTTTCATGTCATGTGTTTTTGCATCAAATTATAGAGCGTAGTATCTATAACAGTATTGATAAGTACCGGTATCGGTATGAAGAATGTTTATAACCAAACAACATTGGACACCTTTGACTACCATGGATATAAAACCAAGAAAAGATTTCTCAAAATATCTTATTTTGTGTTCCAAAGAAGGAAAAAAGTAATATACAGGTTTTGAACAACACACGGGTGAAATAAACGATGACAGAATGTTTATTTTTGGGCAAAATATCCCTTTAATTCACCTTTAACTGTATATGCTATGGTATCACTGAAAAAATCTCAGTTTTTATTCTACTCTCTTATCTCCTCTCCGTATGTCTACCCCTCCCTCATCCCCTCAGATCCTTCTCAGTCTATCTCTTTCTCTTCTGAAAGAGAGGGCTTAGAGGCATGCAGAGAAGACTAAGTGAATGCCTCTTTTCCAACAGAAGCAAATCTGATTAGTTTCATTTGAAAGAGCTTTAAAGAGCCTCTGTGGGGCATCGACAGCTTCAGGCGCTACGCTGGACACCACAGCCAGCACACTGGGGTCTTGGCATACTCTCTAGAGGGTTTGAGAAGAGACAAACAAAGTTGGCCTCGGGGGTGGGGGTTGGGGGATAAAAGGTGGGGCGAACTTACCGGATTTTGTTGCCCTTGTCTTGGTTGCAGATGGGCAGAAGATCCAGCAGAACTTTGTAGAAGTAGCGCAGAGTGAAGTCAATACCCATAACTGCCACAGTGGAACCTGAAGCAATCTGCGAACTGGAAAAGGAGTGGATAAATATAAGAACAATGTGACGAGGAAGGGGATATAGATGTTTTCAGCGTCAACAACATAAACAAACGTTATGTGGCCCAAAGGACCTCAACAAAGAATCAATAACTGTTGAGTAGTTTTTGAATCGTGACAGTGGAGAGTAGAGAATTACATACAATTTAATATACCACATAATATTCATAGAAATTTATATTAGTATTAATTTAATATGAAATGGATTGTTATATTGTAACCAAACACAGACCGGAAAATTGTTGAAAAAAATAAAAACATTGTTTCATTTATACAGTGACGGAATATAAATCACTTGAATTATGGTTGTGAATACTAAATATATACATGTTTCAGGAGAAGAAAGATTACCACAACAACAAAGGCTATTTTACGGCGTTTTTGTTTTGGAATTTGAAAGCATTGATCACAATAAAATTTTAAAACTTTAATACAAATTATTGAAATTTTAAGATTTTTAGGAATAACAACAAGGTGAGTAAAGAGTGACAGAATTTCTGGAACAAATATTCCTTTAAGAGTGAACTGATTGAAAAATGTGAAGGCAAAACACGTTTTATCTACACCAGACATTCTGGAATGCCTCCAGTTTCAAAGAGTTTCATCATATCTTTAAACACAACTATACACACATGCACGGTACCAAGCACAAACCATTTGCAGTGATAACACTGCTGCTCATCATATGTAACAGACACATTCAGGGAGTATTTATACAACACTTTCTTTAGATGGGAAGCAGATATAAAAAATAAAACGGGTTTCATCGGATGCACTCACCTGGCCCGAGGTCTGGCTTTTGGCTAATGATATAACTATTTATGTTATTATTTCATTTATAGTCATAATAATTTATATAATACAACTGTTCTTAATGGTTCTCAAATCTGTGTCACTCTAAAGAAGCTAGACAGCTAGCTTACAAACACACATACAAACAGACACAGACACACACACAAAGTAGTTTGTCTATAAAGCTGCAATACGTAACATTTTTGCTTAAAAATACATTTTAAAAAAAGTATATAAAAATATACAGCATAACTTGTGTTATAATTTTTGCTGTCAGGTACAAATTCAAGGGAAACATTGCATTTTAAATTTTAAGTTTCTAACAGAGATGGCAATAGCGAGGCATAAGCTACAGATTGCAGCTTTAAAGAGCGAATCGCATTCAGTATTTTGCAAGCTTGTTAAATAAGACAATATAATATTTTGGTACCCGACTAATGCATATTCTACAAGAAGAAAATATGTAGTGGGTACTTGACAAATAAACCGTGAATCTAATGAGTCTAATGGTGTGACAGCAAAAATGTAGAAAAAATAAATTTGACTCTTAAACAACTGACCTAGAGGCATGGATGGTGTGACTGATGGTGACCACATAGCCAGCCCCACCCACATCCAGGTATGGTCCAGTAAAAGTGATGAGACCAGGATTGGCGACAGCGTGGAGATACCTGAACAGACAGAAGTTCAATTATTATTACACCACATACAGCAATTGTGAAAATGACTCCGATGTTTTATTTGATTCTTCACATTTTGTCAAAATTAATTGCTAAAAGCCATATTTAACGACTCTAAATGCATCCTTAGTTCGCTTAAAGCTTCACACAACACACAGAAGCCTCATAGAAATCAACAGCTTGTTTCCCCAGTCACCAGACTGATAGATCTGTTCATCTCCATCCAACTAAGAGTTTGGAGACCACCGTCTCGAGACTCAGATCTTACCATCGCCTCCTGGTGGGGTCGAATGCTTTGTCCATGAGGGAACCGGGGTAAATCCGCAGCACCCCATTGGGCGTTGCTATGTAACGGCGAACAATGTAGCAGTTCAGGCTGCTCATCTCCATAAGACTCATCCATTCATCTGTCACGTGACTGGTGGCCATCACCTCGTTCCTCACAGAAGACTAAAAGAGGAACCATAGGAGGGGGTGTTTAAGAAATCGTCTGAAAAATGTAAAGGCTGATTCACTGTACTCCCTACGGTTATTTATCTACTCTAATGAAAAAGCAGAATTAATAGGGAGAGGCGCGTTGCCAACAGGCTGAAGTATTTATGACAAAACAAACTCGGTGACCACTGACTGTGAATGATATTGCTGAGCACAGGCCCTGGTAGCCTGGAGCTGTCACTGAGACGAGTGTGTGTACCTTCAGGCCCGGGTTGGCTATCAGACGGGTGTTGTCACTTAGGTAAGCTGTGTAGTGTTCCACCATCCGCTTGGTCTCGGGTTGACTCAAGTGCTCATAAGGAGAAGAGAAACTGCCAGCGGACAACATCACTGTGGGACTCTCTGAGAAAAAAATTCAGAGAAAACAGCTTATTATATCAGCACCTAACAATTATTAGGTTATGATTCATTTACCATGACAATACATTTTGCCCAACATATTGATGATATTATGTTAGCTCACCGACTGTAGCGAGCTGTTTAAAGTGGAGGCAAGAGCTGGGCTGTCCCAGCAGATCCAGCCGATGGTACAGGAGTTTACTGCTGGGAGCCGTGTTCAGATTTTTTAGTTGCTTCACTGGGATCTCGGGCTGAACATACACTATACACAAAATAAAGGACGTGTCCTGTACCTGCAAATTAGAGAAGTGACATCAGGAGCATATTCAAAAAAACAAGTCAAAGAATACCAAAATTAATGTAATTTCACCAATGTCTATGAACTTCATACCAGTTTCCAGGCATAGCTGACATTGTAAGCATCTCGACTGAGGTCACGCAGGCGGTTCATGTGCCAGGACAAAGAAGAGTTGACAGGGACAGCAATGACCTGACTGCCCAGAGGCAAACTAGCAGGAAAAACACAACATGTCATATAAAATTGTTATCAGGAATAAAACAATGTACAGAAGTAGGGAGACAGATATCCCATGATCCCTCACCTGAGGATGTTTTGACGCACGGCAGCAAAGCTAGGGATGTTCTCGTAATGGATGATGTCCGTATGGAGAGGAGCTTCGGTCATCAGGTAAGGACGAGTTAGTGACGGGTGCATGAGGGTGTAGCCTGCAACGTGTACAAAAGTTTCACAATAACATCTTAATCAAAGGCAAAACTTTATTTCAAAATACTACACAGTATAATTTTCGATTGTATATATGGGATCACATCCCACTTTTCCTAGAAACTTTTGAACACCAGTGTTGATGTGTAAATACTGTATGACCAGTTTTCTCTTTCTTCTGAACAACACAAAAGAAGATATTTTGAGAAATGTCTCCACGGTTTTGTGTCCATATGATGCAAGTCAATGTTTGGTTGCTTTCTGAAATCTACGGCACAAGAAGCAGGGCTTTCAGCCCATCCCTTCACTGAACAGCTGGAGACAGCAGGTGCCACTTCATTATCCCAGCCATTAGCATAGACTCTATACTCCAAGGAACACATAATCACTATTATTTTATTACATAAGTAATAAAACGCTCTTTTAGCCCAAAGTGGGTTTTCTGGGACCTAATGAATTTGTTTAATATGTATTAATCGGAGGTTAACTGTGATTTTGTAAATTTAGAGGCACTTGGGAATGTTGCGTGTTATTTATTACATAACAGACACTGTGTTAGAACATGATGAAAAAACTCTACAAAGAAGTAAAATAAGGCCAACAAAGTTTTAATTGTATTTTTTTATATGAATATATTAAATATATAAAATAGGCCAAAAAAGTTTTAATTGTAATTTGTGTCTTTTGTGAATATATAAAATATATAAAAATACACAAATATTATGTTAAAATGTAATATTTAGGGATGCAAGTATTTACTTAGCACACTATACGATTTGATTCACAATACTGAAGACACAATGTGATTTTTTTTCACAAAATGACAAAACACAGCGGTCCCTGCTGTTCATGTATGGTGATTCAATTAACATCTCAACTGACTTGAATCGTCACATGTTATAATCGATTTTCAACCGGATCACACTGCATCGTTACATCCCTAGTAATATTTGTGCTTACTTTTGCTTTAAGCTTAAAATCCACTGACTTCAAAAGTTTTTTTTGTGTCTGGCCCAAGAAATGAACATGATCTCAGCCATGCTGGCTCTGAGCCGTCAAACATGGGCCAGCTAATTTCCCCTAATGGACTGTTAAAGGTTAATGGCTTTCTGTCCAGAGTTTTGAGTCCATGAGAATGGAATGGCTATGAAAATAAGACCACCCACAACAGGGTAAAGTCAGCAAGTCAAATTTAGGAGGGATTTGAATGAAACTGTACAGTAGGGCAATCCAATGTGACACAGGCAGACATGTTGGGCGCAAATAATGAGATCACCTGCAGGTCATCCGCACATGCATCTCCATACCTTTATTGTCTATGAGGAAGGTATACGAGGCCAGCGAGTCCTGGTAGTAGGTGACATCCTCCAGTATGTATGCCAGATTCACGTCTACTCCAACTACACCCAGCAACAGGTTTCCAAAGTAGCATGGCCTACTGACGGTCATGATAAAGCCTAAAAGGAAATGATAGAAAGGCTTTTTTGTTCAATAATCATATTAGCAAATTGAAATTGAAAGAACATGTCATGACTCCTTGCCCTTTAAATGTAATTTAATTCTCTTTATTCGTAAGAAACTGGTGAGCAGACAGCTGCTTACTAAAAATAAAATAAGTCAAGTCTAGCAGTCTCATAAGAGCAGACGTTACACTTGTGTTTTTTGGCTCTGCTTACACATGTAATACCATGGAAACTGGCAGGTTTAGTGCTTAGACCGCAAAGTTGTCAGACGTAATATTTACGCAGCAACAGCGGGATCTTCTCTTACCGTCTCCCATCTGGTCCGCGTAAGGCAGGCTAAAGGAAGCCACATCTATCATTCGATTGGGCAGGTTGATGTAGAAGCGTCCCACCGTGGTCTCCAGGTTACTAAGCTGGTTCAGAACCATCATGCTGCCCTTCACGACGGGCAGAGGGGAACGAGCCGGAACGCCGTATTTTACAGAGTTCTGCTCAGCTAGGTCTCGCAAGAAAGCCAACTCCTTAAGTCCAGTTACCCCCTCTGTGTCAAAAAAAAGTGTGAGGGAAAAAACAGAAAAGAAGAACTGTAAAGGTCAACTGATCGCCAGGAGAAATGTTCTGGAAAAGAAAACCTAGACAGCATTTTAAAGAATCATATCGTTGCAGTCGGGTGAAAACCTCATATCTCTATATTTCTATTTGTCACCCTTTATGTTTGTCGGCAGGTTTTACAAACATTTAACCAATACAAATGATATAAAAGAGCTTCAAATTTGAGTTATTAAAAAATATATTTGTTTTTCCATTCCAAAATTAGTGGTTTCAAATGAAACTAGTTTTCAGCCCTGCGGTGACAACATGATCCTGACAGGAAATTGCTTTAAACAACATTCCCAAACTACTTTTGTCCCAATTTTGTGGACCCCTTGCATAAAAACCTTGTAACACAATATCGCAGAATGCATTGCGATGAGCTCTACAATATGTGAAGGTGCCGTGCAATCCCAGAATGCACTGCAAGAAGCTCTGAGGGCCAAACATATGTTTCACTGCACGTTTTAACGAACTATTTTTCACCCATTATTTGTGCTAATTTGAGTATCACGTTAGCTTAGCAACCCTTGTTAGTGACAAAGTTAGCATCTCCAGTCATTCACAATCATCGTTCTGCTCACTACTAGGATTTGCAAAAATGCTATTATCTATCATTATCATTATGAAAATGAGTTATGGTTTTATTACACTACAACTGTAAAAAATGATTGACTAGCATTTGAATTACCACCATTTTACTACAAATTTCATAGTTAAACTACAGTTACTCTATTAAACAATGTTAAATTGTGGTTAATATGGTTTTACTACACAAGTACAAACTTTGGTTACTATGGATAAACAATTTTAGAAGGGATGACAGGTTTAAATTAGTCAATATTTAATAATTATGTTAAATGACACAAAAGAAAAATATAAGCAATTTCGTCATAAATGACATAAACAGAAAAATATAAGTGATTCCATTTGTTAACAAAGCATGTGTGGGTGTTGTTCATAGCCTCACAAAAACTGGGCAAAGTAGCATCACCCTCTTCTACCCCTCCATGCTAATCAACCCGAATCATATCTGAGTCATCTAATGCTAGAAATAAGCCTGTCACTCTTTCATGTGCACAGCCTTTGATGTATTGTCCTTTTACTCTTTCTTCTATTCGATGATACGGGTTTTAATTTTCATGATGCCAAACTAATGTATGCTAATGGAAGGCTAATTCATGCAGGGAGAGAAACATCTGAGGACAGCAATAATAGGAATGCTTTCTTACGGCAGGCACGCAAACAGAGAAGAAGGAAGAAGGGGCGTAAAAACAGCTGAGCACATATGGAAAAACACAAACGCGCACACAGGTGTTCAACATGATTGTTCATGTGGGCATTGAGACGAAAGGCAATGAGAAGGTTAATCTTTAGGCGACGTCTCACCGTTCATAAGAGCGTAGGTAAGGATCATGACGGAGTTGTTGAGGTGGCGGTTCTCCTCTTTGACGACGCTCAGCGTCGCTCTTTTTTCATGCTCGGAAGAATCTCGCGAGGTGATGCCAGACGACAGGTAGATTATCACCATGTCTGTGTCTGTGAGGGGAGAAAAAGATGATAATAATAATAATCATTTGATAAATCATTTAAACTGTATAAAAACATTGACCTTATGGTGACTTCAAGGCAGATAAATAAAAATTGGGGTGGTCAGAGAAAGTTACTTTTAACACTATTGTTAGTCAAATATTTGACAGTTAATTTTACCTGGTTAACCGAAAACAAACAGGTGAACACAAGTTCATTTATTAAATAAAAATATGAACACAAATTTACACAAAAATATTTTTTGGCCAAATTCAGTAATTACAGCCCCAAAATTATGATTAACCAGAAAACCTGAAATTATATCCTGACCTATAATACTATGGTAGTGTGATTTTATTGTATTTACTTACTTACTATTGCTTTTTACCCAAATATTGAAATGGATGGTTTACCCAAAAATGTAAATTGTATCATCTTATACTCACAATCAAGTTGTATAAAATTCTTTGTTCTGCTGAACACAAAGTATGATATTTAGAGGATTGTTTTAAACCAAACAATTCTGGGGAACTCTTGACTTCCATAGACTGCTATGGTAGTCAATGGTGCCCCAGAACGGTACGGTTTCCCATATTCTTCAAAATATCTTCTTTTGTGCTCAACAGAACAAAGAAATTTGTTTTGGAACAACATGATTGTGAGTAAAAGCTGTTAGATTTTTTTTGGGGGGGGTGAACTGTCCCTTTAAGGTACAGGTTCTTTGATCATACAACACAAAAGAGAACTAAAACTTAATCAAAAGTAGACGTCATATTTTTAATAACCCTTAAATATTAGCTTGTCTCTTACTAGTGAGCTGTCTGGTAACGCTACTTGTGTTCCTTAACAACTGAAAGGCTTTCTGGAAGCCCAGTGCATGCTGGGTAGAGCTGTCAGAAGCTTTAATGTTGTTGATGAAGGTGCTCATCTTCCTCTTCGTCTCACTGGTAGCAGGTGAGAGGAAGCTCTTGTAGCACTGATCCAGAGAGCACGAACGCACCGCATCTGCTACTGTCAACACAGAGATCTGAGAAAGAGAAATGATACGTCCTTATTAGTAAAGACAAAATCAGTGGCCACTATATGATTATCATGTAACTTCCATACTTTATCATGTTCGTCAATGGAGTTGAGGATGATGAGGGCGGCGTCGCGGGCGATCTGGAGTTGGGTCTCAGTAACAGAGGCACCGTGGTCTATGATAACTACTATGTGCTTTGACTGTGGCCGTACTGCGGAGACGTATACAGGCCTGTAAACATACAAACACACAAGAAGTTGCTTTAAGAGTGGTAAAAAAGAAGCATGTAAAGCGTCTTAAAGATATATTTATAAAGACGTAATCTGCTCAGAAGTAGCATGTAAAATGTTATATAAAAATAACATAGGAAACAAATAGGGACGTAATGATAAAAATTCAAAACAATAAACAAATTGATACAATACAGAATACTGGTAATGTAATTTTTTTGTGAAACACAATAAAAGTCATGACAAAACAATACATTTTTAATCAAATGTTTTACATTTTTTACAGTTGTACATTCAAATTGTATAATATAGTACTTAATTACGCATATAATGTTAATTATAAATCCACACATTTTTATATAAATAAAAATATAATGTTAATAGAGTAAAACAATAAATAGTTAACTGACAGCAAGACTGTAACAAAAAAATTAAACTGAATCGTAACAAAAGAATTCAGGAATCAAGAACGCTAAACCATAGGAGACAACTTTCAAATAAAGTAAAAGCACAGCATAACTATAAAAAACTATATTTGATGATGCAGTTATTTGTTAATTTGTCTCGTATCTTGATATACCAAGAAATAAATGCATACAAAATTATTTTTTTATATTAAAAAGTTGTATTTACTTTCCTGTGGCTCAGTGATTAGCGCATGGTGCTAGCAACGTCAGGGTCATGGGTTCGATCCCAGGGATTGCACATACTTCGAAACAAGTGTATAGTATAATGCAATGTAAATCTCTTTGGATTAAAGTGTTTGTCAAAAGCATAAATGAAAATGTAAAGTATTATGCGTTTTGTTGGCTTCTAAGATAAAATGTTAAAAGCTCCTTCATTTGTAATTTGTTTTGGAAAACCGTGCCTGCCAAATCAATAAATGTAAATATTTACACAAAACCTTGAGCTGAGCTAGAATAATGCAGTTGTGATTTCATGTGGCATTGTCTCATTACGCTGAATTTTGAGCAGGCACAGAGCAGCCACCAGCTGGCTATGTAAATACACCTTTATTTACGAAATGCAGAGCTGCTTTTCCTGGACTCTGCCGGCAATGCGCCAAGAGCTATACTGGCGTAACTCCTACTCTCCTCGCCACAGTGTTTGTGCAAGAAATCCTGCTCTCTATTGTGTTGCTTTTGGAAGCAAATCCACCATGTTCATCTCTAACATTCGGAAAAAGTAGACAAGCGAAGCATTACAATGAAAGCTATATTTCCTAAATATCCTACTGTGTAACATCCTACAAGTTTGAGAGTTTGGGAACAGCAGCAATACGCCAATTCTTCAGCACGGGCATAAAGTGCCCACAACACTGGCTGGCGGATTTCAGCGGGCTTTAGTAGGGGCTGTATTCCAGTCAAGAGCATGAGGCTTATTGTAACAGACCTAAAGAACTTCCAAGAATTGAATTTATACTCTGCCCCACAAGATGACAAATCCTTGATAGACAGAAGGAAGGGTGGTCAACTTTGACAGATTTTTGAGCACTTAGCAAGGAAGGCACTTAGCTGTAGGATCTTTAGTTAAATACTGCAAAAGGGCTGAAATGAATTCTTTACTTTGGAAATAGTCCAATAAACGGGGAAAATTGTACATTATAATTTCATGCCTGTTAAATACTGCTAAAAAAATATTTTCCTAACAAATGAGGACCACTAAAAAAGGTACATTTTCTAGCAGCTACAGTAAGAGCACTTATATGATTCGATGGTAAAACTTATAACGTTTGTCTTTGTGTGTGTGTGTGTGTGTGTAAGCTGTGTACCTGCTTCTGTGCTCAAATGTGACCTTGCAATGGAACTTGTGAGCGGGAAACACCGTAAAAATGCCCTCCTCTGTGCTGAAGTACTGCCACTTGATCCCTGGATTGGATTTTAGGTTGTCTGCCAACACTAAAATCAAGGTGAAAGCAAAAACAGAATTATGTTTTAAACACTATGTCACCTTAAACACTACTTGTGAAAAAATACATCAACTGTAAAATGTAAATTTACACAGTAATTTGGTACCTAAAGTAAGAAATTTGCAAAAACAATCATCCATTTAAATCATGAAAAACATGCAAAAAGTATGTTTTTTACCCCCCCAAAAAATGCTATCATTTACTTTGCATCAAGTAGTGTTTAAACCTGTATGATTTCTTTTCATAAAACACAAAATAAGTTTATCATGGTGACCAGGGTCTCTATAGCTTCAAATATAACAAAATAATGCTTTTCAAAGCATGCATCTTTTCGTCATTGTTGGAACATTTTACATTGTTTACAACATTTTACTTACTAGACTGCAAGAGCAGCAAAAATAATTTAGTTCTGCACTGACATGAGGATAAAAACCCAGCACCTAATTAAATTTTTTGTGGAACTGTCCCTTTAAATTCCTTACGCAGGGAGCAAGTGGATTTGTTTAAGTTGAACAGGCCTCAGCTGTGTGATGGCTTGAGCCCAGACAGACGCAGAGAAGCCGATCCTTTCCAAACACTCAGAAACACGGCCATCCCCACTCTGCAGCCATCAATTTAAGTGTATATTTATTTAACAAGAGCCGGCAAAAGAGGAACAAAAGTGGGGATGAAAATGGGAAACGACGAGATGTTATTTGAAGAACGACAGTCAAGAGGGACCACTAACATGAAGCAGAAATTATTACAGGGGTCAACCATCACAAAGGTTATCCCACCTGAGCCTAGAGATATTCTGCCTGTGAATTATTGGGATTAGAGCTGACGTTAGAAATGGGCGAGAGACTCACATGACGGCTGAAGTCCGTGTGCCTGCAAATTCCCAAAGTGCGTTTGTCTGATTATATCAGTTCAAAATGTACCCGAGTCAAGATTACTTAAATCTCAATAACAACGAATGTAAAATAAGGAATTTGAGTCATATAGAGAGATAAATGTCTTTGACTTTCTATGGAGTGTAAGTACTGAGGTGCTTTAGTGAGCTTAACCAAAAGTCCAGGGTGGTACATGTTCTGTTCATTCAAAACGACAGCGTACAGAGGATGTGTTTTTCAGAAACAGCTCATTTTCCCATAAATCCATTTGGTATTATTAATGACACAGAAACTCCTCCTGAATCGAGCGGTGTTGTTTTCGTGGAACAAGCAAGCAACGCTCATCTACACAACATGGCCAAAAATATGACATACTAGTGAATTGTGTGTTTTCAAAAGTTTGCTTATTTTTTCAGCATTATAAGGTCCCTGTACGTCCATAAAGAAATGATTTACAGAGTCTGGTGAGGAAAAACCTCGCTGGCCTGGACGAAGCCCAGACCTGAACTCCACTGAACACCTTTGGGATGAATTGGAACACCGACTGTGAGCCAAACCCCATCTCCCAAAATCAGTGCCTGACCTCACTGATGCTTGTGTCTGAAAGCAAATCCTTACAGCTGTGTTCCAACATCTAGTGGAAAGCTTTCCCAGTAAGCCAAAGCTGTTTAGTACGACCAGCCCCCATAATAATGCCATATAGGAGTGCCATATAGTGCATATAGAGAGAGAGACATAGAGTCTGTCTGCCTATCAAACAATTCTAAAATCAAAGAACACACAGAACTGGTCAAAAATGAAACCTTATAAAAGGAGATGGTTTATTAGTGTATATGTCAACGTTAAGCCCCACGGAGACACAGGACAGCCATTCCTAATTCCGATCACACTAAACACAGTTAATCAAATTACAGCAAACCTGCGGAGGAGCATGCACGAACCGCCGTCCCAAACTCGCATTAGTGCGATACGGCCATCAATCTGCACCCAAAGTATAAACAGGAACTTTGAAGCATGTTGACGGCTTGGAAATCATAGACATTTGTCGCCCCAGAGTGCTTAATCCAACATCCAGTGTTTAGAGTAGCTGAGAACCACAGTCATGAGGTGAGAGTCCCTCATTTCCTCTAAACTTTCAACCCTTTAAATCCTCACTTGACTACAGCGCTGTCACTTTCCTGGGTTATTTTCAACTCCAATAAGCTCAGAATGTCAAAGCAGCATGAGTCACCGTTTTCAACCTTCTGCCATCCAGCCAATAGGAATTGTTGTGTACTTCCTGGTGTAGACTGGATATAAGTAGAGGAAATCCTCTACTTATAGCCAGTGTACACCAGGAAGTACACAGATTTGAGTTTCTTGACAACGCAAGTGAGTGTTGTCTCGACTAGGTTGAAATGTGGATCTAAGAATTAGTCAGACAAACAAATCATAGTACACTTAAGATAGCGAGCCGAAAGGAGCCCAGAGGATGTAGGTTACTATTTCCAATTTTTAATAAATTAATTTTAAGGTTATGAATATAACTTCATTTGTAAAGCTTACATGTAAAAGGAAACAAACCTGGGGGTTTTGTGGGGCTCAAGTATAATACACTATGGTTCAAAAGTTATGGATCACTTGACTGAAATGTATTTTGTGATTATAAAATGAAAGATTATGATTTTTATTTTATATACTGTATATATCTACTTATTTCATTAGAATTTTTTATCATTGTTTTAAATGATTGATTTGGATTAAATAAAGTGAAAGTGATGCGAGGCCAAGAATGGTGTTCCATACTCGCAATTTGTGCTCTCCATTCAACCCATCCAAGTGCACACACACAGGGGTGAGTAACACACACATCCCAAATAATGAGAAAAAGGCAAAAAAATGTAAGAAAACATATTAATAAAAAAATGTATGTTAACATTTCTCAATACTCGAGGTTCGATTAACAAGTATGTAATTTCTTATTACTATGCATACTGCGAGTATGCAATTTGGGATGCTGTCTTACACAATAACTTAACCAGTATTACATTACACGATAAAGCAACAAGCACATCCATCCATCTGTATGTCTTTAAAACAGGTTTTGTTCTAAAAAGCCAAACAAATCAAAGACTCGGAGCGATACATTTTCAACCATTTGGTTTCGACTTATTTTGTGCAACTCTCCCCCCATTACATCACATTTCACTGGGTTCAGTGTGGGGAAAAAGTTTAGCCTAACTATGCACCTTGTTTAGACAATTATGATAGACAAAAACACTAAGACAATTATGACTTTTAAGAACAGCACAAAAGAATTCTGGGAAATAAAGATGTGACTGGGAGTACAGGGTAATGCATTTCTCACAATCGCACCTTACAACAACATCTACTTCACTCCTCTTTACTCCAGGATTTTCCTCTCTCTAAATTGTTTCTTTTTGTTTTTCCTCTCCCTCCCCCCTTGGCTTTTCATCAATGTTTAGACTAACATGGATCAAATGTAACTGATGACTGCCTGCATGGTTACGGGGGTCAGTATTCAATGACAAATGGAGGGAGAGCGGTAACATGAACTCCCAAAGTCTACCTTACAAAAATAAGCATGTGCATGAAGATGAATTGGGATAATATGTTGAGGAGTGAGAGCGTGTGTGCATGAGGCCAGAAAGAGGGACAAATGAGGTCTTAAACAAAATGGCTGAAAGAGACAAAAAGCAAAAACTGTGCTCAGAGCTGAACCTGAAATGTAAATGAGAAAACAATAAGCAAAATAGGTTTTCTCGTTTAAAAAAAATCAGTCCACAAAACATGAACCTAAATACAAAGGTGATCACAATCTGGATATCGAAAGAGTGTTGATACTGGAAACAAAACGCACTTCCTGATCGGTGAAGTAGAGCAGATAGAAAGGGTAAGAAAGCACTGGTCCATTCAAAGAGGGGGAATGAAAACAGATGGGAGGAGAGAAAAAGTAATTCCACATGCAAACGATCAAGGTCGGGCATTTGACAGCCCTGTTCATCGGTCTCGCTCATAAGGCTAATAAAAAACGTTTGAAGATTTGACGTCAGAAAAGAAATATTGTTCTTTGCAAATGGTTGCCATGGCACCAACTGGGTAAGTATAAATGGGCTTTCGCTTTTGAAGTTTGTGTGTGTGTGTGCATGCATACACACCAAAGTTAAGGTCTCGTCCTGGGTTGAAAGCTCGGCTATTGACAGTCGGGGACAGGCGGTCACAGCTGATGGTCTTTGAAACGTTGGCATTAAAATTGCCGTCAAATCTGAAATGAGAGAGAAGACAAAACATCAATTTATTTAATTCTGGGATAATTCGAAAAAGTGGCACGGAAAAGAATAACAAACTTCCAGAACATTAATGCAGCATTTCTCTGAGGTCTCTTCAAGGCCTCAGTCACAAAGTCAAGCTGATGTGTTTTTCTGGCTGTAACCACCGTATAACTGCTTAAACAGTTCTGAGGTAAAACCCCCTGAGGTAGACTGCATCGATATCTATTTCTACCAGGTGCACAGCTCCTTTACTGAAGATGAAAGAGGAAGATGGAGGGATGGGGTCTGAGGGGAGATGAGCTGAGTGGTGGCGAACCGAGCAGATGGAATCCTTTTTATTTAATTCACGCAATCAAACACAAATCTCAGACTACCGTAAATAGAGAAAAATATATATAGCTTAAATTTATACTTTATAATACAAAATTAATCTTGTTCTACTAGTGGGAGATTTTACACACATAACAAATAACATGCATAACACACACACAAAAAAGCTAACAAAAAAACAATAGCTTCAAAGGTGCCATGAAGAAAAAAACATTGTAACCCGAGCTTTTGTTATATAAGTGAACTGAAAACGCCCTTGTTACTGAGTTTACATCTGTTTTTGACACCAGGCCCAGCGAACGGCAGGTCCTGGAATGCACCTTTCTATCACGTCATAGATACAGAAAAATATCAACCTCTACTTCTCTAGCCATGCCCACTGGTTCGCGCATGACAGAACTGAAGTAACACAAGTGGTGTGGAACCAGATAGAGGTAGCAAGCAATAAACATGCAATTAAAGATCCCAAATATTGTGCATTCAGTGCCCGGTTGTGGAAGAACACAGTCGCTGCATAAGCTTCCTTCGGATTCCAGCATTAGTAATGCGTGGTTGAAGTTTATTTTTAAAGGCGTTCCAGGGTAAATCATTATCACTGATTCCTTTGTGACCAAGGCAGGGGTCGATGCTGGATTTGTGGATACTAAAATTAAAAAGCAGTGATGTGTCGTCAATATTGGATCCGATAGGAATGGCGCAGTAATCTTATCATTTTAGGGATTAGTATTACCTGGGTACCTCTAGTCATTTGTAATAATTGCAGAGGTTGTCTGTGATCTTAAACCTGTTCAAATCGGCCATGTCTGTAATTTGTAAAGTAAAAATTACCCCACAAATTACTTACCATATTTTGACAAAAACTGAGGTCCTGTGATAAGATTAGTCCCGTGCGAATCGGCATCTCTGTGATTTGGCGGGCTCATATATCATTTTTTCAAGGTTTTATCCACTGTTTGCGAATAGTGAAGCTGTTTTGAAGTGTTTTGGTATCATTTCGGGTGCTGAAATATTGCTATTTTTATTTGGTTTTCGTTTAGCTTTTTATTTATTTTCAGTTCATCATTTTAGTGCCCCAATGCAACATTTCTAATTTTGTCAACCTTTCCATTTAATTTTAAGACCGATATTTGATTTGATAACAATACATTAAAAAAGGTATTTTTTCATTAGTGATATAACATTATTCATATGCTTAATTAAGTTTTGATTACTAAATGCATGTATGTTGATTACTCAACACTTAACCCTGTTGATTTACTTAACATTCACATTGTGAGTAGGTGGATAATGATAGTCAGCAAGATACGTGTTCTTCAGCGGAATGACATTTTATTGTGTCTCTCTCCAGGTCTCTGTCTGCACTGATCAAGCACAGATCTGAGCTCGGTCTCTAGAGATCTCAACGCACTGCATCTCTTTCATCTCATCAACCGCCATTCGATTCTCTTCTGATCTTGCTTCCTCACCTTCTTCACATAACATACCCATAATGCAAAGCTCTCCCCTAAATGTGGCACATCCGTCATTTGCTACAAGAACTAAGTATGTTCTGTTCCATCACCCATTACTAATCTAGTGTCTTATACACTGGCGAGTTCATTTCTCTCTGCCCTATTATCACCAGCACGCAGAGCCAGAGCGAGAGAGAGAGGCTGGCATTTGATTGACGGCTGCTGTGATGTGCAAAGCGCTTTGAACTTCAGACATTTAATTCCCATCAGGCCCTAGTCATTAGAATTCTCCTTCAACACACTTTACATGTGGTGGCAAAGCAAATGTGCTAGATAAAAAATAAATTTGCACGCTGCTTTGAATTTCACATCAGAAAAAAATGGGGCGAGCAACTGCGCTAAATAGGAAAGTGGGGAGAGAGAAACAGAGACAGAGCGAGAAGGAAGAGAAAAATATAAGACAGAAAAAATATACTTAATAAAAGCTTGAAGCACATTTTCCCCTCTATCTTTGATTTGGGCTCAACATGCAAATTAGAATGTTGACAAAAACATTAAAGGAGGGAAAAAAGAAATGGAAAAACAAGCCCTTGGGTAGTTTTCAGCATGGCGAATGTGAAACAGCATCTGAACTAAAACAATAACCAAGCAGAAACTAACCTAAAACTTCGCATTTTTGTTTTAAATCAATTGCATCCTTTATTAATATAAACTCTGATTTAAAAAACCTCAAATGTTTCTTTCAAAAATTGCCTCTGTATTAAAATGTTCATTCAAGTACAAACGCAATTCTTAACAGCTTGACCACGTTTGCTCTGTTAGAGAAAATGTGACTATAATAGATTTTGAATGATTTTTGAAAGACCTGTTCCCCGATTCCCAGTAACTACGCATAAATCTTGAATCTGTGTCACCACAAACCTATTAATAATCTCTGTATGAATACCATACGCATGCAGCAACCGCATTTATGTCCTTAAATACCCGAACTAAATGAAGCGCTGTCTTGACATGCTCAGATGAACTCTTCATTTAATGCGCCTTCATGCTTGATAGTGACAGCAACACATTCTGTGATTAAGCTCTGAGGCTAATAGAGTGCTAGCAGACAGTTGGCGTCAGCGGCGGGATAAGATGCATGTAAAGGAGATAAGAAACATAGAAACACAGAGTCAGAGACATAAAATGTTGTGGAATTTCATTTAGACGCATGAGCAAGACCTGAAACCTGATTTAGACTTGGTCTAGAAAGAACTAAGACTTGACTTAGACTCCACCTCAGGTACTTGTGAAAATGTCTGGCACGTACCACTGCGGTATGAGATCTGACATACACTCACACACTTTCTCTCTGTGTGTCTATCAGAGCAACGGTTCATTAGCACAGCGGTCTCCATGAGTTAAGAGGGAGGCTCAAGGGGGATTATGGGAAAGAGGTTCCCTATTTCCCCGCGTATGGATTTAGGAAAGCATGCAGTCCGGCCGAGCAGCGTTTAAGACCCCTTTATGGTGACTTAAGCCTTTGCGCTACCTCTTTCTCTCTCCCAATGTCCCTCTCTCTTTCTCAAATTCTTTATAAACTGAGACTCAGAGCCCGTCCAAACAGTCCTGCTCCAAAAGGATTGCGGAATGAACAGACCGGATTAACAGCGAATAGGGAATGAGAAAATGAGAGAAAGAGGGAGGAAAGGGTAAATGGCTGTAGTTTGTTTATGGTGGTAAAAGCCCCTAATCATGGAACTTAAGCAATGAATCCAAGTGAAGAAATATGGATATGACTGGTTTATAAACAACAAAAATCAACAGAAAAAGAAACGCTCACTCTGCTTCATCAAAGGGTAGCAAATATAGGGAGTGTAATGTTATTTTAAGCCGAAGGGTGTATTTTTTGCAATGTCTAAAAACTTTAAATTTGCCGGCTTAAAATGCAGAGACAACTAAAAGCAAGCTATTTGCAGTTTGATTCTATATAAACACAGCAAAGCTATCAAAATACTGCTGTTTGTTTGAGTATTTCAAACTGACGGACATAATGCCCTTACAAAAATAAACCATAATTTTTACTACGAATAAAACCAAAACGACAGGGTAATCACAAAAGAAGTTTGCTATAAATATCGATTAACCATGGTATTTGTAGTAAAACCGTTGTTGTGAAAGTAGCAATGAACTCGCCATAAAAATATTTACTACATTTCATTTTAATAAATGCATGGGCTCAACCAATGGAATGAACTTGGGGCGGGGCAATCTATCTTTTGACAATCAGGACACATGTTGAAATAATTCATTTTGAAAAATTATATTATTTTTTTAAATGACAGACTTTGGACTTTTCCCTCATCTTCAGCGGGAATGTTATTTATTTGTTACTGCAGCAATGAAGGTCGACTAAAACTTAAAGTTTTGGCATTGGAAAATTACTTGATCTGCTTTTGTAGTAATATTTTGTAGCCATTCTTCCAGGTCTTGTACTGTGTATTTTTCGCCAAGCCTCCTTTAATTCATCTTCAAGATAAGCGCAAACTCAAACATGCGAACTATTTTTTATCCACCTTAAATAATATTTCAGAATAAGAGACAAAGACATACATTTTCCAAAGTTGGCCATCACTTTCGCCACTACTGTACATGGTGCTTGAATGTACAAGAATCCCATGGAAACACCTTGGTACGTCTCTTAAAAACATTGTTAATGACTATGCCCATATCACAACACACTCCTCTCAAGTGCTCCAGCATCATTAATTGTGCAGGCCGATCTTCAGAGCAATAAAAACGTAGCTCCACTCCCCCGAACCTCAAATCCCCCTAAACAGAGTGAGATCACATGAAGTAAGGGGTTATTTCTAGATGGCTTCATCGCTGGTTACGTGTAGCAGTAGGCTGTGAGTGTTGATTAAAGCATTCTCCTGTGGCAGAGGTCAGCGTTCGTGGGAGAACAGCCACTGCGGAGATGTGTGATGGGATGTGACATTGATACGGTGTGAAACATTTGATCTTCTCGGCCGTGACTGGGCTTCGCGATGGCAGCTGAACTGGGCCTTACTGAGGACATAATGCCAGGACAGATGTCACATGGAAGCATTAAATCTTTATTAACATCGTCTTTAAATCACACTTTTATCCATTTAATGTGAATTATGTACAGTGTTTCTATTGCATTAAGCCAGGGTTATTTACTTATGAAATCTTCAAGTCAAAATGTTTGTCACCTTAAAAGCTGCATTTTGACTGAAATTGTGGATCTTGTGTCATAGCCTGTGCCTGACTGGTCCATGTTTGTTATTTTTTTTAATAAAATGCAGGCCTCTGACGTTATCAGGCACGAGTTTCAGACAAGAAGGTCTCGACGCCAGTTTCTTCTGGCACGAATCTAACTTAACTGTAAAGGAAACATGCTGAATGTTTTTTTATTTGGCACTTGGTTTTGCTGGCAGATATGACGGTTGTCTGGAATGTCATTATATATTTTTATATAAGTTTTTGGTTACCACTACCTACCAACCTTCCTGTTTGTAAAACAGCATTTATTTATTTTACTGCTAAAATGAATGGGAGATTAAGTGAGTAATTTTCAGCCGGTAATGCGATATCAACAGGGTGGACCACCCTTATGAAATGGAAAACAGCTTTTTCTATGCCCTTAATCTGACTGGAATCTTAACCCATTTGAGCGTACATCATTATGCACCATTTGTCACAGGGCTGTCCAACGATTAATCACGATTAATCGCATCCAGATTAAAGTTTGTCTTTACATAAAAGATGTCTATACAGTGCATATTAATACTGTATTTATAAACATCCATGTAGATGCACATGTGTATATATATACACTTCTATATCATTTAAATTATATACAAACATTTATTCATTTTTATATTTTTCTTCAATATAAACCACATGTATGTGTATTTATGTGTATGTTTATACATACAGAATAAATATGCAAAGTGCACAGACACATTATGTAAACACAAACTTTTATTTTGAAAGCGATTAATCACGATGAATCGTTAAAAAAGCACTTTTGTCAAAATGTGAAGATGACTTGTCCTATAAATATTTTTAAAAGTGATTTCATCCCATTATGATGGAAAGGCTTTTCAAAACCCCCCAAGCAGGATGTTGTACAACATGATAATATAAAGACGGCATATAATACGTCCCATTGTCAAGAAAACCTGAAGAGGCAGTTCAGATAAAGATCGAAGAGCTGATTGGACAGTTGTGCGAAGGTGTAATCCCAATGATGTGCCATTCATTAAAACATCCAAGTGTTGTCTCCGAAGAGAAGGCAGTGCCTGCCTGACTCTTTCATGCTTTTTAAATCAAGCCTCAGGCGATGACATTTACGAAGCTTTGACTTTAAGATCTGGACACTGTTTGACATACTGGAAGGTCTGAATTAAACTTCTTTTGTAGCCTGACAGTAAGCCAAAATAGTGCATTTAAATACGTACTATAAATTGCTGTGACTCATTGTAAACAATATTTATATTCCTTTAGTAAATATATATTTTTTAAGCGGTCATGGTGAGAACGGCACATTCTGATGAAGCAAATTTTGACTTTGGGAGCTTTCTTCTTTAAAACACTTTGTATTTAGCGATGCACTTTTATCTCAAAGCTCACACTTTTAAATGAGCCAATATTCATCTTTTCCATCCTCCTCTCTCTCTCCTTACGATCTTTCATCCAATACTAGTTAGGAACTTCTGAACAGAACTAAGGAATTAGGGCTTAGGGAAAAAATAACTATGGTCTGGATGTAAACAGCCTTGAACTTTCTATGGGGTTTAGAGGAAAACAACTTCAAAAAACATTGTTTGCAATAACCTGGCAGGACCTTCGAAATGTCAGACAATAAGGATGAGATGTAAAGAGAAAAATTTATAAAACAACATAGGATGAAAGAGAGATAGCTGAGAAGGTCACTGAATGATGGAGAACATTCTTCAAACGGAGATAAAGGCCTGGAGAAGATGAAAATTCAGGACAGCAGATTGAACAGAAGATTGCAGGAGTGAATCGGAAAGAAAGGAAAAAAAAGTGCTGTGGCAGAAAGAGATATATTAAATGCAATATATTACAAATTCATGTTTCAACCAAACCAATTCCTAAAATCATACCTCAGCCCTACACCTTTAATGCTGCATTTCGTCATTTGGTAAAGAATCATATTCATTTCCATTTATGCATTTGGAAAATGCTTTTATCCAAAGCGACTTAAATTGCATTGTATTATAAAAAAAAAATGTCTGACTATGTGCAATCCCCTGGGATCAAACCCATGACCTCGGCATTGCTAGTGCCATGCTCTAACCACAGAGTCACGGGAAAGCTTGCTAATTATATTCTCAGGGAAAGTTTGAAAACACATGTTTAAACAAATGCTGTGTATCTACTTTGTGTACCAGGAATCTTTAATCATGTTCTTAAAAATAAATGGTCAGATCGACAAATGCATTTTTTTTTAAAAGATACTTACTCCATCATCGAGGGAGGGATGGTGCAGCAGTCCTGGATGGCTGTGAGAGGAGATGTGAGGTGGGCTGTGTAAGAGGCTTCGACCACCTGCTTGTTCCTGTTCACCACATCCAGGTATCTGTTAAACTTCTCCCGGATTTTCTTCGCAAGCTGAAAACAAAAGAGACATATTTATTCATTCTCATTGTTTTGCCCAATTGTTGAATTTTCATGTGCATTTCGAGTTAATGATGGAATGAATTAAAACATCAATTTAAACCCGAGCTTTTGTTATATAAAGGGTAATCGTATTCAAGCAAACATACTGTATGTGTGAGAACTGAAAACGCCCTTGTTACTTAATTTACAACTGTTATTGACACCAGGCCCAGCGAACGGCAGGTCCTGGAATGCACCTGTCATAGATAGATTGAACACCGCCTCCACAAAAGAAAATCAAGGAATACTTCCCATCCGCGCCCACTGGTTCGCGCATGATGGTACTGAAGTAACACAAGTTGTGCAGAACCAGATAGAGCGAGTATGCAATAAACATGCCGTTAAAGATCGCACAATATTGTGCAGTGCCAGGTTGTGGAAGAACACAGTCGCTGCATAACCTTCCTTCGGATCCCGACATTATTAATGCGTTGTTGAAAATAATTTTGTAAAGACGTTCCAGCACACGTGGGTAAAACCGAGGGTTTGTCGAGCCGGCCTAAAAAAACGGGTAAAAATGACCTATTACTTAATGATTTTTATGTTTTTGAATGTAAAAACCACACGAACATCATAAGTAGACCTCATACAACAGTATAAAACCTAGGTCATGACACCTTTAATGGCTTGTTGATTTCATTCTGTCAGAAATAAAGCATAAACAACAGCAACACTGATGTAAACACTCCTTCCTCCAGAAGCCTGTCTCCATTAGTTTCATGTGAAGTAAAATAAGCTTAATTCACCAAATCCAGCCCTGCACTCCACATCAAAAAGGGCTTCAACTAACCTTGGAGACTAGCAATCGATCACCATTAGACGTGCATTGTCAGCAGCTGCAGCGCCACAGGCAACAGGCAAATGGTTTGGTGCTACGGGGAGAAAATTGAGTTCCTAATCCAAAAGAGGTTAAACTGGGGCGTTGTTTTAGCTTTGGGAGTTATGGCTGATTTACTGTGTTTCTCAGAATTCAGGTTTGCATGATGCAGAATGATGGTCTCTGGAGAAAACCATCAACCAGATCGGCACCGGCAGCACCAGAAACCTAAACTCGGGGCATAATAAACTGACATAAGAGCAGATTATCTACCGCTAGAAATATCCTAAAACCTGCAGACGTACAAAATAAAAATAAATATAAATGCATGTCTAGGTAAGAGTGGAGTTCTAGGGAGAAACAGGAATGGAGTAATGTTGCATGACCCAGCTGCTCAGTACTAAACTTGAATCATCAACTTAGAATAACATGTGCGAGAAAAACACTTGCACTCCAGACAGGTCAGTACAGAAAATAACACTATTATCCACAACTGTGGTACATTTAACTTCGGAAAATCAAATCAACCTTCCAAGTGTGGAAAGAGCTGGAAGGTTTTCGGTTCTTGGACTTGCACTGTATGCTTTTTTGAGCAAACATTTTTCAGAATCAGAATTCATTGACAGAAGAGCAATATAATATACAAAACATTCTTCAGAGGTGATTAAAGACTTTATATAATGAAGCGTTATGTTTTTAATATCTCAGAATGAGCGTTTCCACAAGTACATTTTCCACAAGTCCACTTCCATGGAATTCGCAATGTTGTTCCTACAGTAGCCCTAAACACACAAACTGCTCTACAGCGCACGATTTGTAAATACATTTACTCCAACAGCAAAGAAGTAAAAACATGATGAAATCTTAGTTCTATGTCCGCCACCTTAGTGTTTCGTCAGGAATGGGTTGAGTAAGCCATTAGCTGCAATTCGCAATCTCACCGCTAGATGTTGCTAAACATCATACACTTGATCTTTAAATACAGACATTATTTTTGTCCATTTAATTAATTGTTTATAAAAAGAAAATGTATATCACAACTGAACATACAAACAAGCTACAGTTATTATTTCATAGCTCAGTGTGTGCAGCTGTGATATTTTTACAAGGGACTTTGTCCGATCTCATTAAAATTGTCACAGGGAGAGGAGAAACACTTGCTTTGTCTTTATGCATCTAAAATACATGGACATGATCCTAATTGGTGCCGTTTTTACAGTGGGGTACCTTTTAAACTTGCCAGGGCTTCATTACTCTGTGTGTGTGTGTGTGTGTGTGTGTGCACACGTGTGGGCACAAATAGAGGGCACAAAGTTGGCAAATGTTGACAGCACTGCAAGCAAGCTTCTAATGAAAGTCAAATTTTTAAGAGAAACGCACAATAATGAGTTTGCAGTTCTACACGTGCCATTTTATAACCTTTGTCTATATGTATAATAAAAGGTTGAAGCTGCACTTCAAATAAAAACAATAAAAGAGCAGAATCAAAGCAACAAGCAATCAAGGCTTGACACTTTACAGAAAATCACAATACACATAGCTGGATTTTTTATTTTAACAAACAAATGACCTACCAAACCGAAGTTTGATTAAACTAAAACTAGGTCAATTGGATACAAAAGCTGAAAACAGTTATATTTAGGATGTAAAATAAAGAGAACTGCAATAAAAAAAAAAGAGTGTTCACGTAAACATAGAATAATGAAATAAACACTTGAATGTTCTAAGCCTGAAAACCGTGGGTAAAAAAACGAGGCACGTATTGTTGCATCCCTAAACTACAGCCAACCAGTTAACCTCCCAAAATAAAATAAAAAGACAATTTATATAATCCCAACAAAACTTAGGCAGTATTTTAACAACTGAAAAATGTCTCAACTTCCTCAGAAATATGACACTGCAATACGCCCGCAGAAAAAAAAACTGCTCTCAAAATAGTGAAACAATTAATCGCTCCAATTCTAGTCAGCCTGAATTTTCTTGCCCTTTTAATACAAATGCTGCAATGCCAATTAGTATGTGGAACTATAAAACAACATGAAAGCATGAAACAACCTGACTCACAACTGAAACACTTTCAGGTCTCGACTGCCTCAGCAGGCTGAGCTGTTTATCAGTGTCTACCTCCAAAAACCCTGCTTGGCAATTAGCTGTCGAGGTGTCACTAGTAAAGCCTGCCAGTGATCGGCCTAATCTCTCACCAGCAGCCAGTAAATAACTGCAGGTGTGAGGGAGACAGTGTGTAGGAGTGGTTCACACAAAAGGGTTTCTTCTGGCATGGAAGCCCAAGAAAGGGGCAACAACCTGTCCATTCTTGCTCAGAGCTCATGTGTGTAGCTGAGAAACACAATGATGGGGGGCGTGTGTGCATTTGCCGGGCTGCTGCCACTCACTTTGAGTTGTTTTGAGACTGGTCAGAACAGGCGTATTAACATCGAGAGCGCTTTATGCCTCAGAGCAAAAACAGAAGTTGGCATAAGAGAGAGGCCCATGGCAAGAATAAATTAGACTTGTGCATGACAGGCTTACGGTCTTTAAACTGAATGATGGCAGATGTGTTCCATGGTTTCAAATGGAAAAGTCCTGAAATTGTATCGTTTCTGTGGGTTTCCTGTAGGTATTATGATATATACGCACAGTTTGTATACCCCTGCATTATCAAAGCGAGTGCCCCGTTGATTCGCTAGAAACGAGACGGATGACTGATGCTGCTGCATGTCATTTTTAAAGTAAAAATTACCACGGGATAAATTGGGACCCATTCACACTAGTGGATGTTAACCAAAAATTTTTACGCTTTCAAAGTTTTGGAGAATCCACAAGAATAACAGAAATTATACAGAAACATTAGGATTAGTTTCAGAGAGATTTTACCAAAACAATACAATTTTGACAGCAAATCAAAAAATCCATTCATATTTAAAGGAGCCAGTCATTTGCTGTTTTGGATGAAATCGATGTTTATGTTTCTAATTAAAAAAAAAGCTTTATAATTCACATATTTCAAGTCTATTTTTCACCGCAAATTTTACTGTCAAATTTGTTTTTATAAATCCCATCTTTTGCATGGGAAGTGGCGTACGCATCTTTCAGGGCATGTTTTGTGCGTATGCAGCGGTTATAAAAGAGGCCCCACGTCTGACGTGATTGGTTCCCCGCTTAAAGTGCTTCGCTTCTAAGGCCGTTGTGATTGGTCAGTGCCCCTCTCAGTGCACACGTATTCATAAACTTTGGCTTTTAGCAATAAACAGTATCAATTGCGTGAACTTCACTTCACAAGATAAATACATCGATCTTTGTTAGAGATTGCAAATAAATTCCTACTATGGCGAGGGAAATGACACCGGACCGAATGGCGTCAGACCGATTATATTGATTAACACTAATCAGTTTTGCCTTTTTATATTGGACCCGAGTTGGATAATAAAACAAGCAGATTGAACAGGAGACATTTGCAAGCAGGACTTTAAAGGACGTTTCATAGAAGTGTTTTAGAGGTATGCGCACACACAATATCAGTGTATTACAAAGAATATCTTTCACAGCCGATGTTAAAGTCATGGAAGCTGTTATTTGACCGTTGGTTATCTTAGAATGTGTGTAGCTGAACTCAGCTGTAGGACTGTGATGGAAGTGAAAGTAGTTTAGCGCGTAGCTCAGTCTATGTTTACGATCTCTGATAACCCAACACTACTCCAGCGGCTCTTCCTCTTCTCTAAGTAAGGCCTCTGCGATTTTTTGGAGTATTATTTTGGGCGGAGGTTATTAAAAGCACTCGGAATAGTGACATTCTGTACCCGGGAAGTAGAGGGCTGTAGTCCGATTCCAGCCGTTCTCTGTAGTCCTTGAAAAGCAAATTCTGTTGAAGACAATATCTCGATTGCCACAGACCTTTTTCATTTTTCAGATATTGTTTATGCTCTAACAGAACATTACACACTAACTAAAGGTTGAAAAATGGGATCGCGGGGTATTGAATCTTGAAATGTTTTATGGAAAGTGTAAATTTAAATATTTAAAAGAGAAGATAACATACAAGTCAATGCAAAGACACAAATAGATGCAAATTCGCACATAGCAACACTGATGATGTGAATTGGGTGATGCGATTGCCATGAACGTGCATTAGTTGCCTCAAACGAATCTTCCATGAAAGTTGAAAATTTTCAACTTCACTCAGCAATGAATTTGAAACTACTCATTGCAATGCTTTTATTCTTGCAAGTGATCCAAGAAAAAGAAATCCCGCAAGTCATCTAAGGTGAGGAACGAGAAGCTTCGCTTGTCATGTGCACACACCATTGCACATTTATAATATGAAACTGCAGTGTGTGTAGCTTTGTAGAAACATACCGTTATCGTCTGTTGGTGTGAACGCTAATGGATATCGCCGTATCTATTGTGTGTGTATTAATGGATCTAGTTATGTTTACAATGATAATGCTTTTATTATGATGTAGTAGATAAACAATTCATAAAAAGTATTCAATGAAACAGATGCACGCTTACATCATTTCATGACCAGATATCAAAATATGCAATTAGAGCAAGGATTATAAGAGAGTATAAGAGACATATCCTTAACCTTATCCTTATAACCAGAATACATTTTAATAGCAAGCAGGATTTTCAACCATGAAGACATAACAATTACATTAAAGTAATGTCTTGATCTGTAAATACCAACTACAGAGACCTGTTTGCAATTGTATAAGCTCTCTTCCAAATTACGCTCCCAAATAAAGTTTAATAATAGCTCATAATCAGAGAGTTTTGATCAGAGGCTAAATGCATTGTGGTTTTAGAACTAAATGGTGAGCAAGCATCTCATTTCTCCACGGCTTGATAGGGAGTGGCGCGGTGCAGTCGATAGTGCCTGGAATTAGTGTTTCAGCAGTAGACGGCACAAAGAGATCTTCAAAGCCAGCCAGACAGCAACCATAGAATTTTAATGGATGTCCTTTGCCCCTCTAGACCACACACACACAAACAGACTTCACTCACATGCAATCAAGGGATGGAGAGCAACTCACCTGCTGTACCTCTGTTTCACCATTTGAAGTCTTCTCCGTGTACACAAAAGAATTGAAGATTCTCTGTATGGTAAAGATGAGAGAAGAGTTAGTGAGAAGTAACAAATGAGGCACATGTATTACAATCTGATAAGACAAACACTACAACAAAAAGGGAAAAACTGAGATGATGTGGAGAACGCCTGGCAGATTTTTTTATAGACGTCTGTTAAACATATTGAATCTTTCATCTGACTTCACAGGACTGTTTAGGAGTAACTAAATGTACACTTCTAACTACATTATTGTGTACCATGGCTCGTATTTAAAATTGAGTAATTTTTAACAAGTTCTGGCAAAGCGACAAAAACGCTTCACGGTTATATAGTATACTGCATAATGCGCACCCAGATTTACAGCCAGTTTTCTTTAAAAACTGGTTTGTGACAGAAAAATATTTGGTTCTAAAACAGTTAAATACATAATTCGTCTCAAGGACTTTCATGACGTAGTTTCAGAGTTAATGTGAAATGCGAAAGCATTGCAATTTTGAGTCGCATATAACGTTCATTTGAAAAAGCAACACCCGTCAAACATCATCCAATACTTTTAATCCTGAAAATACCCAAGAAGACTTGAAGAACATTGCTAGAAATATGGCCATAGGCATTTTCTGGAACTAAAGTGTCCCAAATTACATAACTATACACTATGCAGTTAAACTGTGCAATATGGACTCAACCATCTAGTGCAGGGGTTCTCAAAGTTTACATTCAAAGGTCCGAATCAAAATTCTTGTCGACGTCAAAGGTCCGGTACAATTGTTATTACAAAACTTTAATAAACATTTAAAACAACTTTAAATTAAAAAAATCAATTAAATGTGAAGAGTTTGTTCAGAAAAACAGATAGCAGAGTTTAAAAAAAATGTACTCATGTTTTTATTGTCTTAGTAAGCTGTTTTTTATATTATTACTTAATCAAAACAACCAAACTGCAGTTTCATTGATATTAATTTGAATTCACAATATTAAGATCGTTTTTGAACATCTTAGGTACAAGTTATGAACTCTTCATATGCTAATCATCATATTCATGGCATCATCTAGTCGTACTTGCGTTTATGGTCTTAACTTTTACATACAGTGCTGCAATTTTATACAACAAAATCCATAAAGCCGCTCTCATTTAGGCTACATATTTTGTGCCTATGAAACAGTACTTCAATGTAACTTAGTAAATCCTGCAGCACAAATGTCCGTCTGGACAACAAACTATGCAAATATTTACAGACAAACTACATCCATTTTCATATGTTCAGGCAGTCTGTAACAGTGACAGAGTTTTGGAAACGCCAATTTGTTTGGTCGGTTGAATGTGCTTCTGTTTTTTGCCGGTTGCTGCACAGATAGACCAAGAGAAAGATGAGCCGAGTCGGCAAAGCAAACCAGAGTCAGGACTTTGGGAAGGGCTGATCTAGTGTCTGAATTTATGAGTATTATGTGTATGAGTAGTATCGTCCCAAATGGAATACGCAATGGTTTTATACTAACCTGACGTTTGTGTGGTTATGAAGTCAATCTCACAACACAATGCAGGTCAATAAAAATCCATTTGTACACATTTTTTACGTGAATGCACTACTCGCACTATTTATACTACAAAATGGCGTAGAATAGTGCATAAGCGTATGATTTGGGACACACCTTACATGTGTAATGGTACTTCTTCTGCATGGCATAGTTACCGTTTCTGCGTGAGAGCGCATCTGGCTTTCAGATGTTACAACATTCAACTGTACTTTACAGACAAGTATTAAAATAAATTGGTCCGATTTAATGTGCAGTTCTAATAGCATCGTGTAGTACCGTCTCATACACTTTGTAAGACGTAAACAATGTTGGTCCAACGCTGGTCCAAGAGCTTTCTGTTTCACGTTTTTAACACTATACTGTTTGAACAAAATACAACCAACCAAAAATGTGTACAAAGGGATTTTTATTGACCTGCATTGTGCATAACCAAATCAAAATGTTTATGGAATATATTAAGATTTTATTATACAGGTATAATAAAAAAAATATTAAATAAAAACTGACACTGGAAGTGCCGTTTACATCATAGTGTAGTATAGACTATAGGATGGTATACCCTTACGAAAATTAACACTGATTTTACTACAGTTAAAAAACATGGTTACTGTAGTAAAACCATGGCTTTGCTTATAGCAATCAATACTTTTTACTTCATCACGGTTCATTTTCTTAAGCATTTTAGTACCAAACGTTTTATTATGAACACAAACCTTAGACCACAAACATCGGCAATATTTACCTGCACAAAAGCTTCCATAAAACGTTAATATGTTTTGTATTCAGCTTTACAACTCCTTGCTAAACAAGTCATGGAAGATTAAACGCTTTCTCTATCCAAACTTTACTGCTGTAAACCGTCAAAAAGGAGTCAACACGCTTAACAGTAACACACAATAAAGGTTTTTGCTATTCGCTCACCTCATTACCGTGGCGATTCTGACACAGAATAACACGACGGAATGTGTCATAACAACATGATGAATTCCCACCACAAATCCACAAATCATGAGGAGACTTGCCACGAACAGTCCTGACGATCCTCAACCCTTACAGAGAGAAGAACCTTTCACTAAGGCAAGTCTGAGGTCAGGACACTCGCCCACATTAAAGATTACAAAACGGGCAAATGTGTGCCCTCACCAAAGGCCTGGAAATTCATCACGAGCGCATGTTTTTAAAAAGCTAAACAAACTGTGGGTGATGTATGGATGAGCCCCACCTTTGTGAATAAAGCTGTTGACACATAAGCTGTTGAAATGTAAGTGAAAGAAGAAACCTGTCATTTCAGACCCCTCTTGTAAAATAAACATCAGCGTAAACACAAATAGCTTGCTGGGCACCGCTGCAGGTCTTTCCCCGGCACGGTCGGTTTGTTTTTCAAACTGCTCTGATGGGTTTTACGGCTTTACCCGGGCCAAATAGGTATTTCGCAGCTTGTAATCTGAGAGCCGTCTCTAGAAATACAAAACTCTGGAAGGTTTTTTAGGTAAGATAATTGATTACAGAATGACAAAAATTATATATTTTTTTAAGCCACTTTAAAGCAGTTAAAGAATAAAATAAATAAAAAAGAGACTGCATGGGCATGAACGTGAACACTCGTTGACGTAAAAGATTCATTCATCACCACAACAGACCTTACGCAACAGGAATCTTAAATCCCTCTTCAAGTTGGACTATCCACCATATAATCCTCACCGACAAGATGACATCAAAATGAATGACATGCTATAGGATTGTAAGAAATAACACACCGCCGTTCAATGGAAAGGGCACAAAGAGGCAGCTGGGCTGGCTCAGAATTTGGTGTCCAGGGCGGTTATTAATCTTGTCAAACCAGGGGTTAATATCTACTACAGTTGAAGTCATGTCTGAAATGTCTGAATCTCACGCTGTCTTTGATCCAGGCATGTCAAAGCTCCGCCACTCCTTACAACAGAGTCACGGCGAGGAAAACCGACTGAAACAAAGCTCTCCACAGGGTGGTTTATTATATCAAGATTGCTATCTCTCTGGGATGAATTATTGCCTCCGCCAAAAAGAATGCGAAACCAATAAGTCGCGTCCATATTTCAATTAAAAAAACAAAGTAGCTCGAAAATTCTATGCGTTACTCATAAGATTTTGCAAACCTGACCGTCACAAATATTGGACGTTCTGTAAGGTTTCCAAGAGCTGGTTGGGGAAACAGCTGACGCGCCGTGGGAGCGGAATAATGGCGGAGCCATGGCGTTCCTGCTCTGCAACATTTCCATTAAAATGGCGAGTTGGAGGGGGATAAACCTATTAGCTATTCAGTCATCTTCAAAGGCCAGAACCCATCCAGCTAATCCTCATTAATTTGGGATTGAGCGAGGGAGTGAAAGGGTGCGCTCACACAATGTAATGAGCAGAAAAGGTGCCCTAATCTTCTCTTAAGGCCTACAAGGTCTGAATCATTGAACTGACCCTCCCTCAACCACTTCCACAACTGACGTATACATGCGGGTTTAAGAGCAAGTAAATGTTTTATTTACTAGATCAAATTTTGAAGAACAAAAATTGAAAATTTGCTTTATTCTTTCGCATTCCAAATCTGTATAGCTTTAGGGGCGAATCACATTTGCCGTCTTTCGGGCGCAAGTTCGTTATTTTAATTGAAGTCACACAACATTTGTCTCGGGGCGCGTCAGTGCCGCATCGAGATGGAAAAAGTTGAACTTTTCAGAGTTTCATAGAACCGGTCAGAGAATGCGGCTTTAAAATGCGAAATGTGAATCGCCCCTTATCCTGCAAAAGTTCATGAGTTTATTAGAGAAGAAGCAATGTGTGTTTCATCAAAGTAGCATAAATCTGGTATTGTGAACTGTATTAACCAATATACTGAACATTTCATTAACATGCCAGTGAAAGATAGCGGTGGATGTCAAGATTTGACTAATCTAAAGCGTGTCCACATTAATACATTTTCAAATCTTTTTCACTCCGTTGGCCTTTCGTCCACACGAAGACGGGATTTTTGTCAACGAAAACTGAGTTATTGAAAGTGGATACATTTGAATACACAGTTTTCGTGTTGTAGTGAGGATGAGGAAAATGGAGGAGTTTAAAAACGAAGACGTGTTTTGCAGCTTTACAGTCTTGTGTAACACGCAGCAACCTCTCTCTAAGTTACTTCATTGAAAATGCACTAGTGTAGACACCAATCTTAAAATCTGGTTCTTTAAAAAAAAAACTGTATTATGTTTAAGATTATTTAAAATATATATTTAAGACTCGAGTATATAGCGCACAAGTCATATTTGATTTATTTTGAGCCTATTTTCTATGGTGCCATATGTGTTTAGATTACACAGCCATAAAAAATAAAGTAGGAATAATTTTTTGTGAACTTTTTTTGCAATGTTCATAGTTCATGAGGGATGTATAGGAAAGACAAAATAGTTGACAAAAGTGATTATTTTCTATACAACACATTCATGATTACGAACCCAAACAAAAAGGCGTCATAAACAAGAAAAAAAATTATATATAACAATCCAAATCAACATTGCCAAGTCATTGTACTGCTAAATGTTTGCCCATATTTACACCCGAAACACCTAATTAATTCCATTTCTACTTCAAATATTTTTTTCCATTTAAACTGTTATCACATTCTTCCTGAGCATACCGAAACGGTCCTTCAAATAAATGTGTGTTTTATTAGAATAAGTGGCAGCTTTATGAACGATCGGATATTAAATCCCACATTTCCTCACAGCTGACAACACCTAGTTGCTGTGGCAGCAACAAGGGAAACTGGGTACAAACAGAGAAGATGAAAGGCCAGACAACAGAAGCCAGTCTGGGATGCTATTGCGATTTCCTGCCGCAGGTACCCCCTCTCGCCCTCGTCCCCCCAACCCCCCTCTCTAACTCTCAGAAGCAATGTGCTCATTGCACTACAAAGGCTTGTGCTCCAGAATGAGGCACGCTTGCCTCCCTTCTGATGTGTTCTCTCTTGCTCACCCTCCTCCAGTCTCACAGTGTTGCACTTTATATGTGCACCTGAATCTGGGTTTGCTGTGAAAATCACTGAATACACAACCTCACATGCACCTAAAGAATAAACAGCGTGGCGTTATTTAAAATGCAACTGATTAATTATATACATTATATACACAAATTTACATACAAAGAGTTTGGTTCCAAAATGAGATAACTTTGTTTTGATTTAAGCCATACTAACTCAAGAAAGACAGCTAACTAACACAACAAAACCGAATAAAAAAATAATAAAAATGGGATTCTTGGACTTTTTAAAACTGGGTTCCCTCCTTTTGGAACCAAACTCTTCATATGTTCATCATATATATAAATAATAATAATAAAAAAATAGTCTTGAGTCTTGTGTGTTTCAACTGTTAACATAGACTGGACTGTGCGTAACAGCCTCGCATTCATTTGTTTGAAATGAAATATGGCGTCAAGCCCTAATGTCCATGAAACAGTAGTGTTCAGACGCAAGGTAAACTGTAGGGTGTAGACGTCCTTATTCTGCCACACCATCTCAAATAACACGTTACAGCATGAACCATACATTTTCCTTTAAGCTCACAGCACAAAATGAGTTCCTGCAAAGTCAGTTTTAGTTCAAAAGTTTAACATCTTTCTAACCAACTTTTCTTGCAGACAACTTTCCCAGAACATTTTATATGTTTTATATCTCCCCAACGTCTTAACAGATACTGAAAGGTGCAGCTGACGTGCTTCGCATTATCCGAATAAACCCAACTCTGTGTTTGTGAGGGGGTTGGGGTGACGAGAAGAGTGAGGGTAAAATGAGTTCCACATGCGAGCACAAGGGTGGATGCCATATATACTCTGACCGAGTTATCAGGATAATGGAGCAGAAGTTGTTTTAATGGTTCTTTAATACCAAAACCTCTCCGACGTTTCTGACCAGCAGAACCAAAGTAATGACAGTGAGCAACCCTGGAGTAAAAAATGGCTTCGGTTTCAACGGTTACGCATAACTAGCCTAAGTATGTCTGATGGATGTCTGGGGTGTCTAAGAAGTGAAGTATTAATAGCAAGATACTCTTAACACATCCTCCATCAACATACAGTCTAAACAGGGAACTATAGGAAACCTTCCCCAGCCTACAAGGTGTAGATAAATCACTACAGAGATCATGGCCGTGTGTTCTTGATCTGCTGTGGGCTGAACTTGTGTTTTTGGGCTGAGTGTCAGTGGAGGGGCCGACAGAGCCTGGGGTCCTACAATAACAAAACCTCTTTGTGCAAACACTGAGGGGCCCGTTGAGAGACGGGGTCATGAAGCGGATTCTCTCGCAGATCTCCGACTCGCGGCAGTCCTGTTTTCTTTCAGCCCGGCAGACAGGATATAATGGTTTCCACATGTGAAGGGGGCCCGAAAAACAATGACAACAGTTGAGAGGCTGAGTGTTTTATTACGTTGACTTTCTGCATTCGGCATAGCTTTCAGAATTTAATATTTTTTAGAAAAAAAAAAACTTTCAGTAAAATTGTAATGCTTTCAGATTTTTAATAAACTTTTTATCTGTTTTACATGACTGTGTTATTTGAACACTAAAAAACAAAAAGGTCCGTTGGTATGAATTGAACTGAAAACATCAACTTCAATTCCAAAGTCTGAAGGTGATACAACATTCACCACAGTCTTGAGACACAGTCACGCATTTTGCAATATGGAAAAGTAAAAAGATGAAAGTAAATTCATATATCAAGTGTCCTGACCTATTTGATGTTTCGAATGTAGTTAAGCTAGATCTCATTTACACCATGGCAACACTTAAAAGAAAATATGAGAGAGACTTTCAGACTGTTCTGGCTATAAATAGGGCAGCAGACAGTACTTCTACTGAACATTTGGAGGTAAACATGACAGAGACTCTGAATCTCTAATCTTTTCTCTCAAGGAGTGTTAAAATTTGGGAGATGAGCACTGTGTTTGTCAGTGGTGAAGTGTGAGCTTCAAACGCAAGTTCGCAAGTGCTTAGAAAAGCAGAGGGGGGAGAAGAACGGAAAATAAGGGGAAGGTCTTAAAGTCCACAACCCTGTCTGACATTCCCGCAGTTCATCCATCTATGAGGAACGATGAAGACGCCGCTTCATTTCCTCCAAAATTGGAAAGGTCTGTGTAGGAACACACTGAACTGATGGAGTTTCAGGGCTCTAGACTGCGACCAATTGGACAATATTAACTGGGGCAGCAGCATAATAAAGATCTATGTTCATAATGTTCCTCACACAACAAGGGACGGGCCCAAAAACACTGATATTAAAAGAATTGTGTTCCCTTTGTTTCTCATGTAATCAGATAATGATGTCTTGTGAGTTGAAACAACAATGATTAGGCCTAAATCTAGAATAAATTAAAGTTTATTAAATAATTCCGTTGCACCAAGCTGTAAACCTTGTTTAAAAATAATCAGGTTTATATTTAAGATATCATTTGATCCAGGTTTAAATTTGCGGTATATCTAGATTAACTATAATTCTGGTGCTCCATTATTTAAACAGTGATTTATCTTGCAGATAGGGATTAACTTTAAACCTGCTACTTAAAAAAAAACATATCTGTAATAAAATGTCCGGGGAAATGATCAGAAGCCGACACATAAGCATCATGTTATTCTTCAGTGACGTCTTTATGGTAAATAAAAATGGAAATAAATAAAACACCTCAGCACAAGTCAGGGCACGACGGTTTGATAAACTAGGTGTTTGGCTGTGAAGCGCCAAGTTCAAGATGCCCTTTCTTATACAGTACATACATGCACATTTGATTGTGATTAATAGGGAAAAGAACGACATCCTGAGAAGAGTAGTTATTTTAGCGGCACCAGTAAACAGGGACACCGGTATTTACATGGATAAATAAATGGAAGAAAAATTGTAATATCGTAAAAGTTATTTCACCAGGTCAACTGGAAAGTTTAGAAAACAACAAAAAACAAACGGCACACCTGAATTACGTTTCAAAAAGCTTGAACGTTAAGCAATTTGTGCTTAATTGAATAATTAAGGCTTGAAATATGCCATAAAAATGTTTGGAGAACATCAATTAAGTACTACCTTGTAAAAATGTCTAATAAATCAATTTTTACCACAATAGTCCAATTTCTCCTGTTGAAAGAGAAATCGTTCTGCCTGTATTTTCATGAACTTGGCTCGACTAAAGATGCAAGTAAACTTTAGAACTTCAAACCTGGCCCTTGTTAGGTTGAAATACCATTCAACAACTAATAAACTGCTTTACTGAGAGATCAAAGGAATACATAAAAGCACACATGATGAATAGATTCTTGGAACATCACACCAGAACCAAGACACCCAACTGGCCTACAATTCTCCAAGTAGTGATGCAATAATAATGGTCAGGTGTGCCAGAATGTCAACAACAATTTTGTTGAGTCTTTCCAATTATTGTGATACACGTGGGTCATATTCCAAACCCTGGTCCATGCACTAGCTACCCTGGCACTCATGGTGGTGCGACTTTCCAATTTGCCAACCACCCCAATCCACAACGACCACAGATGGTCTGGGCTAAATCAGGCTTAGCTGCCCTCTATGCCCATTCTTCTTTAACACAGCCAACAGATCTGGCACCTGTTCCCACAATTACACCCGTGTGTTGCACATCATTCTAAGGTTTTAAGTGAGAAAACAGAAGAAGGGTGAGAGAGAGATATGTGGGAACGCAAAACAAACATTGACCAACAGCAGGATTTGGACGGAGAGGCAAATCTCTTTTTCCACATAAAAAACACGCAATACAGATCAAACATCCCTGGTGGTCTGTGCGAGTTTATGGGAACACGATAATCAGACGCTGTCACCCAACTTGTTGAAGCCAACATTTCAGACCCATCCAGCTAAAAGGGTCTGTTCACCCATAAATGAACATTTTTGTCACGGGTTTATCCTCACGTCATTCAAAACCTTGAAAACCCTACTCTGCACATGCAAATCCTTGTTTTATCCTTGCAACATGATTTACACTTCTGCAAATATTTCTCTGCACATGCAAATCATACAGCTACCAATTTACTTACCATCAGTAACATACAACCAGTTACATAATCCAAACTTGAAGTCAACCAATCATGTTTAAAAATTGAATATCTTTCATTGGTAGAAGATTCTGTAGGATGGATTACATTCTCTGACCCCATGTAGTGATCTTCTGTTCCTGGGAAATATCGTTTAACAAAACCTTGCTTCTTTTTTGTCCCGATGACCCAGAGCCACTACTCATAGAGCGGTGACAGGAACGGGAGACAGGGGACCAGTGGCTCAGAAGAGAGGCTTTGTAGAGCTGTCACTAAAGAATGCAGAATAATTCAAAGAAACAGTGCCCGAGTCCTGACCAACACGAACTACAATTACTGTACCAATGTGCTCTGTGTGTTGCAAGACTTAAGAACAGAGCGGTCCCCGGGGAGCGTTTAAGTTCCATTACATGGGTATATGCTTCTGTATTGCATCACTGAGGTGAAACAAATATTCTTCTGACATTGTAGTCCGAAGGAGAACAACGAACTACAACGCACTAAAATAGATTTTTACACAAAAACACTAAATAAATAAAAATTATTTATTATATTTGAAACAAAATATTGAATCAAAATGTTCATTCATTAGGAAAGTTTGCAATTATAAATTACTTTGCAAGTTAAAAACACTGGTCCAGAAGCACTCATGCGGTTTCATTTTTATGCATTACATTTTTTTAATCTTGCATATTTAATTGAATCTTGGAGATAATCGCTTGCCGTTTTGATTTGGTTATAAATGTTCTGTTTGTTGCACCTTTTTCAAACGTTTGTGTAGTTAAAAAACTGAAACGGGAAGTTCTGCTGGATCAGCGTCTCTTACGTTTTCCAAAGCGGTCTATACCTGAATGTTTTATTTTGTATGCCCATAACCATAGTAGGGTCTTGTGTGCAATATTAATTCAAGGGCTGTCAAACAATTTATCGCAATTTATGGCTTTCAGAACAAAGGTTTGTGTTTACATTTAATATGTATTTGTAGTGTGCATATTCATTTTAAATGTATAAACAAGTACTGTACATATTTTTAGGAAGAATTTAGATGTATTTAGTATGTACGAATACATTTTTATATTTTTCTTAATTATGTGCATGTGTGTATGTGTTTATTAATACAAAATTAATAGGCACAGCAAGGTTATTTTAGTTTACTTAAATTAAATCTTTGAAAACGCTTCTGTAAATTAAAATCATATCAAATAATGACGTAAAATAAATGAAAAATTGAAATGTTGACTCAGAAATAAGTTTAAAGCATTAAAATTATAACAATAAATAAAAACTAAAATAATACTAAAATAAATGTGTATTAATATTATATAGCAACATAAAAAATAAACAAAATAAATTACAAAAATGACAAAAATCAAAACCATAACTCCGGGCACAGTTCACACAGAAATATATTATTCAATCACAAATTTTTAATCTGGATGCGGTTAATCATGAATAATCGTTTGACAGCCCTAATAAATACTTCCTGATGTTATTTGTAGTCATGGAAAATGATAGCTGGGCTAACATTTCATCATGAAAATTGGAGTTTTCCTTTCACACTGAACATGTAGTATTTGAGAGAGGATACCTCTAGTTTTACATGTTTTTGAGTAGGATTTTTTTTTTTTTTTTTTATTAAATTAATTCATTAATTTCCCTGCAGCGTACTGTAAAACATATTAAAATCATATTTGAAAATTAAAAACTGCAGTCTGCTCAGGGACTGCAAAGTGAACAAGGAACATTTTAATAATAAGTTGATCTTAACATCAATTTACTGCAACCACTTCAAACGAGTATTTAAAGTTGTTTTCCAGTGAATACACAGCCAACAGAGGAACCACATTCCAGTGATCAGGGAGAATCATTCCAGTCTGGGATCAGTGCTTATCTCCTGTTAGTTCCTGCTCTATTCTCGGATCAGTAAGACAGAGCAGAATCCTACCGCTTGCTTCAGTCTGTAGGACAAAGGCTCTGTTGGCTGCCTGCCGGATGTGAATTCAGGGTGCGTGGTGAACACGCTCAGATGGACACAGGGGCTTGGTTACAGACAAGCATCGGTGAGCTGGACGGAGATGGATGGGGGAACAAGGGCCTCTGATATCCACTGTATTAGACTCAAGGTATTATGCTGTGAACCCCGACTTAGGCTCAAGTACAAACCATTACTGCTACTGGGTGTATAAATAATAAAAAACTTTTATAGTAGCTTGTATCAGATAATGAAGCAAAGTCTCATTTGGGGTGGGAACCAAAGAGCCAAAAATATACAGACGTCTACTGCTATCTATGAAACAATATGATAATTTCCAAGTCACAGTTTGGAAATGTTTGGAATAGTTTGAAAATTTCATCAGATACTGTCCGAATATATAGGCCAATCTGTTACAAGCCTACAGTTTGGATCATCAAAACACCTGGATAGCTAATGGATCACTTTTCCTTTCGCAAATATGCATTCGTGCACACCGGTAAGCTCACATTGAAGAAAAACATAGGACACAAGTCTTGAAGTGAAGACAGTAAACACCTCAGGCAACTGAAGATATATTTGCTGTCAAGTTACTGCTTACATTCCTTCGAAACTGCTCCCTAAATCATGACATTTCCACTGAGAATGCTGCCAGGTTCATGCAAATCTCCTTTTCACAAATCCAGGTAAATACAGAAATACAGCACTTCATTTTGGCACTGGCCGTAACGCATCACAAAGACAGTGCAAACAAACAAACCCACCTAATCCTCTGTGCAGGAACCTAAAGATAAAACAAGATTTACAAATAACTTGGCAAATCCATACTCAAATACAGCTGATGGGCTTATTCTGGTTGTGTTGTAGTAAACTCACACATTGAAACAAACAAAGCAAGAAGTAAAGCTGAAGCTAACTAGGGGCATCATCATGCCAAAAACAACAAACTAATAAAACATTAAAGGAGTCAGACAACAAACCAATAAAAAGTTATCATTTATATAAATAATAAGGTAATTATGCCGAATATAATCATCAGAATTAGACTGTCTACAGATGTCCGTACAAGAGAATACAGTAAATGCTAATAGCGCTGTGCACTACTGAGGGGTACATGCTTGAGAGAGAGAGAGAGAGAGAGAGAGAGACAGAGAAAGGGGGAGAGAGAGAGAGAGAGAGAGAGAGAGAGAGAGAGAGAGAGAGAGAGAGAGAGAGAGAGAGGGGGAGAGAGAGAAAGGGGGAGAGAGAGAGAGACAGAGAAAGGGGGAGAGAGAGAGAGACAGAGAAAGGGGGAGAGAGAGAGAGAGAACGGGGGAGAGAGAGAGAAAGGGGGGGAGAGAGAGAGAGAAAGGGGGAGAGAGAGAGAGAAAGGGGGAGAGAGAGAGAGAGAGAGAGAGAGAGAAAGGGGGAGAGAGAGAGAAAGGGGGAGAGAGAGAGAAAGGGGGAGAGAGAGAGAAAGGGGGAGAGAGAGAGAACGGGGGAGAGAGAGAGAAAGGGGGAGAGAGAGAGAGAGAGAGAGAGAGAGGGAGAGTTCGACATCATGCAGTGGATGCGTGCAAATGGTTCCCTGTACTAAGCAACTTGTCAAAGTATGTTCTGTGCATCCCGGCCACGAAAGCACCTTCTGAGAGAATGGTCAGCTATTGTGGGCGGATTTTGCAGGAGAGACGTGAACTGAAATGGTTGTCCGTCAGAATTGCTTGCGTGGATGTTTTTTTTTCTTTAAACATTTTGCTGTGTAGCCAATAATAATACAACAGTTTTCGTTTATTCATATTTATAGCTTAAAATGTAGTATGAAACTTTTTATTGAAGTGTTTTGTTGTAGGGGGCACATTGTACAGTAGCCTACATTCACAGATGGCCTAGTAAAGACAATCACATTTTTTTTGCCATCTTGTTTTGCTTAGATTTATTTTAAATTATATTGCATTATATTGAAAAGCTAGAAAAAAAATTGACCATTCATTTTATGCAATAGTGAAAAATTTGGCCAAATAAATAGATGAGATATGAAAAGCCATGTTCGTTGTTCGCCCTTCGGCCAAGTGTTTCATTTTTATTAAGCTTCAGCCAAGAATTTTCATTGAGGTGAATCCCTAAATGAATGCTCATGATTTCAGTGACTTAATCAATAACTAGATTAAGAGTCTAAGCTTAAAAAAGACAGCATTAATCTATCATATCAAAAATCAGTAATTAACTCACAATACCACGCAAATAAGTGATCTGGCATTTTGCAACATTTATATTTGAAACCTTTTAGAAATTGAGTTTGGTATAACTATCATCTGATCCGGCTCATATGACTATTTTTACCAAATTTTAAACGGGTAACTCATTTCTATAACACATCCAATACATAAACATCTATTTGTTGTATTGTGTTTTTGTTATATTTCTTTGCTGTATGCATGCGTTATGCCCAAGCGTGAAGCCAACACGGAAGTGAATTAAACTGCAATTCATCGACAGAATCTCATTGAGCTCAATGTTAAAGTGGGCAACTTTACAGCAGGAAAAAAAACATGTTTAAAGCTTGGTACAAAAAAAGGATTTTGGTCTATAGCTAACTTTATCCATCATGACAACTCTGAGGAGGGTAAATGTTTTTATAACTCACCCGTTTAACTTATTTTAAGCCTTAAAATTCTACAAATTAGGTGTATGGCCACTTGAGTGATAAGTGGTTTCAGCAACAGGCGCCTCTGCTCTAACCACGTCACGCCTCTTTCCCCATTTTCGATTATCCGGGAGTGACTGGCTGCTAAGATGGTGACGGCCGGATCTGCCCACTCCAAGCTTCTAAACAGCTTCTCAGAAACCTACGGGTGACCTCACGGACAATACGTCCATGTTTTATACAGTCTACAGTAATGCCGAACCCTGACATGCACCTCTCCAAAAATGTAACATCGTGTCAATTATATGCAGACCGCAAGCACCGTGATTAGTCTGCTCATGTTAAAAAAATAGAGATAGCATTGCATTTTCTGAAACACACCTATATCTGTTCCACAATTATATTTATCGTACATAACTATTACGGTTTTAAAAACCGTATGAGAAAAAGAAAACTGTAATGCTACATGACTATGAGCTCTCTTTCACCTTCAATATCACGACTGAGGTGAGCCCCTTGAGCAAGGCACCGAATGGCTGCCCACTGCTCCGAGGGTTTGTACATGGTGTGTGTTACTCACTGCTGTCTGTTTGTATTTGGATGGGTGAAATGCAGAGCACAAATTCTGACTCCATACATGTTGAAAAAAACAGCATGTCATGGGTTAGGTATGTTGTGATGCTGGTTTGACCAGCTTAAACCAGCACATGACCAGCTTAAACCAGCATCAAAACAGCATATGCTGTTTTGTTCAACAGCTGAAATTAGTTTAAAGACCCGTTCCCACCAAGAACGATAACAATAGCGATAACTGTATTAGCATCTGCAGTATTAGTTAGGTTTATTTTGAGCTTTTGCACCTCAGTTTTACAAGAAAGTTAAAGTGATGTGACGTGAGGCCAAGTATCCCCGTTGAAAAAAGCAGCATGTGCTGGGTTAGGTATGTTTTGATGCTGGTTTGACCAGCTTAAACCAGCAAATGACCAGCATCAAAACATACCAAACCAGCATATGCTGTTTTTCTTGGCCACACGTCATGTCACATTACTTTAACTTTTTGTAAAACTGAGGTGCAAAAGCTCAAAATATACCTAATTTATACTGTAGCACTAATGCTTATCGTTCTTGGTGGGAACGGGTCTTTAAGCTAATACCAGCTTTAAACTGGAATGTAAACTCTGTCATCAAACCCGTGGCATGTGTAGTGCCTACCTGTCGAGTCAGAACACAATTCACTCCAATACACAGTTTCAGGCTACATAACTTCACAGCAAGTACATCAAGCCTTTCAATAGGGTGAAAACACACATTATTATCAAGTGTCCTAAGCCACCTGCATTCCCACAGTGCACTGCTGCAAGCTGTTCATTGCACACAGTCTTTCTTTCAACAGACACCAGAGGCCCAGAGCGCTGTCCCCAAGACTCCTATAAAAGAGAGGCTGGCACTGAACCAGTTCACACATACACACTATCACGAGTGCCAAGCAGACCGCTGCCGGGTCTTTCTGAGAAGAGAGCAGACACACATCGAGCACAAACATATTCTCTTTCCCTCCCACAAATTTGCTCACTTCTTCCTCGGTTTCTCTCTCAGATGCACAGGCACCTTGTAAATCAGCCAGTAAATTGTTCCAGACTGTTAAAGCAATCGCAAGACAAGACCGGCTAATCGACCACACTGCTCAACATCTATATTGAGTCTCTGGGGAAGACGAAAAAATAGTCATATGTATTACTTTGAAAATACTTGTAAATAGTCTAAACCGGGGAGCAAACGGGATAGCGCGGCCAATGAAAATTATTTTTGATTCCCTGTCATGTTTACATATCAGAAAGGGGAAATGTGCTCTCGCGCCTACCATACAAGTTCGTCCGCCACGCTAAAGCAGGTGTTACGTTACCATTCGCTCCGGGCAGATGAAGTAACTGTCCTTGGCAAGCAGCAGCCAGACTCAAAACATAGCGAGTCATAGCAAAACACAGCTGCTGTTTGTTGCACCAGTAGCTTTCCTTCTTTTGCGAGAATTCAAAGCGGGAAGGCTCTCTTTTTGTTGCCAATTAGTGGCCTCCGAGTCAAGGTCCTTTTATCTTTCAAAGTACACGCTGCGAAAGAGAGATCGTGTCAAAAGTTCAGATATTATCTGAGGTCATTTCCCGTTTCATCTTGGGCGGCAGGACAGGGTGCCAAACTTCAATATCAAGTATAGTATTATTTAAAAAATAAAAAAACACGCAACTAGATTTTTTTTTAATTAATTACCATGAATATGGTATTCATCCATTACAATGGTATAGCTCTAAATATCGATATGACATCATCACTTTACCTTGGGTGTTGATAGTTTATCTTTAATGGGCTTATTAAGGCAAACATTAAAATGTTCTCACTTTGTTAGTAATGCCATCCCAGTATTACAACAGTTTTTTTTTTAAATGCTGGCTCTCCTTGTCTTTGTTACACAACTGGACCTCCACAAAAAGACATAAAAAGCACATACTATCATTATAATAGTAATAACTTACAAAGATTAGTCTAATTGAAAGCAAAATAAAAGGTTTTGTTTGTATAACATATCTGTTTGTAATAATACTGTGCGTAATAATGTTTATGTAAATACATGAATGTGTATAGTTTTAAGAAAAATACTGAAATATTATATTTATATATAATATATATTATATTAGAATGTATATACACGTAAATTTTGCATAAAAATATACATGCACGTGTGTATTTACATATACATAATTATTATACACTGTACATACACATATATTATGTAAACAAAAACTCTTGTTTTGCCTTCGATTAGACGCACTAGGCTACTCGTTGTACTGCCCTCAAAAGTAATCTATACAACTCCAGAATGTTATTAAATGTATTATTGGTGTTAGAAAAAGATTTATATTTCTAACAGTTTAAACTATAAACATTGGCTTCTGAATAACAGTCGTAAATGCTTATTTTTATGAAATGAACTGTTCCTCTAAATCCAGCTGTCAAATTAATTTTTAACTTCTTGCATTTTGGTCAAGTCTTTGAGTTCCTTTATCTCTGGTAAACATAATATATAACTAGAGTACATGTGTGAACATGTGCGCTAGGTTGTATGCTAACAAATGCACAGAACTCATGGATGTATAAACACTTGTATCTGTCATAACACTGGCCTTCTTAAAAAAAAAACATGGCAAGTGGCCCCAAGATTTCGGTTTAAGACACCCGAGTTTTAAATTCACATATTTCCATATATAAGATTATTTGCTACATGCAGCATGGAAGACTGGGTAAACACAAAGACCTAACTGAGACACAGGCCCAGCCCGTTCTATGCCTCTCTTGAACCCATGGAAATGTTCCCCAAGTAGCAAAAAAGAGGAATTCCCACCTACCCTCTTATCTCAAAGGTTATCAGATACACCTGGATGGGAAGCAAACTACAAAGCTTCGCATTTACGAACTCTCTTTAATCTTTAAATCAGGGAGTGACCTGCTGACCAGACACAAAGGCTTCTCTTATCCCATCTTAAACATATCCATCTCCTTCCTTTCTGACAGAGAGAGACCATTTTGCTCAATTTTTCCCATATGCAGCAATTTATCACGTATACGTTAAACTTGCTTTCATGGAAAACAGTCCCTGGAACTAATAAAACGAGGCCTGATTAAATTATGCATTTCACAAACGTGGAAGAGTTGAAGAGCATCTGCTATACATAAGCACTGTTTTTGTGAATGGCTTTGAATAAAGACAGTGAAGCAGATGCTCCAATGACTGCTGCTTTCACAAGGGTTTCAGGATTAATGAAGTGTAGTTATTTATATCACAGTGAATTAGTCTAGTTGCATAGATTGTGTACTCAGTCTGTCACTCAGCAGTTCAAGGTTCTACTACTGCCCAGAGGTCACGTTAACCCAAAATTCTCGGTCATTGACGGATTCTTTTTACCAGAGACGGAAAGATCTGAAGGCCGTCCGTCATTTTGACAGATTACAACGATGGCAAATGTAATTCTCTTTATGTCAAGTTGGTAGCATCCAATCATTTCCTTTCAGCAGAACGTAATCGCGAGTGACCGGAGAAAAGGGCGCATTTTTCCCATTCATTACTTTCAAACTCAATTCAGGAAAACCCACGCGGGATCAGCGGAGACTCGCGGTGCGGAGCCAGGCGTGTATAAACAAGTCATTACACTATGATGACTCAATAGCGTCTAATTTGTTTCACCATAGTCTCAAAACAAACCAAAAATCTTTTGACACTATTCATAATAACACAATTTTTTTGTCGTTGTTTAAGGCGTTGTTTCTGGATCTGATTCTGCAATGCATGCATTCATCTGTCACTTAATCAGACCCCCGCGCCGCGTGCTCACACATACACACAGTAGTGAGGTGTTTACAGACTTTTTTCCTTCAAATGGCGATAGCGACTAGCATCATTTTGGATAAACCTTAAAAAAGTCTCTCTGCGTCGTTTCCGTTCAGTGAGCAGCAGAAGCAGCACATTCATAACCAACCAGCATAACCAACCAGCAGCTTTAAGTGAATGAATGATTACAAAACAGCATTTACAAGCACCTGTTACTGACTGGACATATGAATAGAAACATTCATCTGTAATTATTATTCTCTGTCTGACAACAGCAACATTAAATATGGAAACGACTTCAACTTTATTGGGTTTTCAGTTCAGTAAGTACAGAGAGTAAACGCATGTACATAGTGATGATGTCACAAACATGATAATTAGTACGTAACATCACCTTGCACCATAGTGACAGGTAAAAATTGATAGTGAAGGATTTTTACGAGCCTGTCCGTCAAAATGACAGACAATGTAAAGGTCTAGCGCAACCTCTGCTCCTACCATGCTGAAAAATTCCAGTTTCAAGATACTTCCAGTAAAACTAGCTCTTGTCTGCATAATACATGCGGCATTGGTAACTCAGGAGGTTCTTGAATTCAAAATGCATAACAATCGAGTGCAAAGAAAGCTACTCCTAATATAAAGATCTACTGTGAATAGCCTTGAAATGTGCAGCTTTGTTTTATGCATTCATATATAATGCAATAATAAACAATTGAACAGCTTCTGATTGAAAAACAACATGTTATTTAAACTATATAACTAAAAATGGACCAGTAACTATGTATTATAATAACATGTATTCTGTGTCTTCTTTTTTATAACTATTATAATCTCATTACTACAGTAACTGTTGACTAAACAAAATGCACGTGAAACTGCATTGCAACACATGCAAAATTGTGAAAAGAGCTATATAAATATGACTAAATTTAACACAAAACTTATATTGAAACAGGAAGTTAGAGTGGGACTTATAGAATGGCTCCTCCCTCTTTTTAAAATAGTGTTTAGTTTACCACCAAGCCAAGATTTTGATGAAAAGCTGAAGTGCAGGATGATGTCATAAAATACGTTAACTTGCATTAGGGAAGTTAGAGACTGCAGGTTTTGAATATACTTGTATCTTCTAAATGTGAATTTGTGAACATTTTATCTCTGGGTCATTACGCCTTAAATTTGCTTAACTATTGGATTACAATGTGGCCATATACTTGATCCCTAAATGATATCAAGCTCTTTAATCCAATCAGTTTCTGTTACTCGCTGTACAGAACTACCAAAGACAAACAATACTATGAGACTGCGTTAAGGATGGTTCGATCCTTGAAGAAGGGGTCTGTCACAGAAAGTGAAATGGAAAAACAGTCTGGTTCGAATGCAGTAAGGGTCCTTCTCATCTCTCACAGTGAATGTGGGGCCCGTCTATGTCAGAAAAGAGGGGGAGGGACATCACAGTCCTAAAAACCAAAGCTGAGTAGTGAACAAGCACCAAGCCACTGCGCATAGTCATCAAACAAACACCAACACAGACACACTTCTAAAAAGCGCTGTGGGGCCTCTAGTCTCTCGTTCCCATCCCCCTTGGGACAGGGTAGGGTGTGCGAAGACCTCCCTATTGAAGACCCTGTGATAAGGCCCTGTGTCCCATCCCAGGTCGACCCTGCAGGAACGCGCTGAAAGACCCTTTTGAGCGCGGCACAAAGGCCGGTTCCCATGAAGCTTCTATTCTTTCGTGCGTGTGTGTGAGAGCAAGAGCCCAAACTGATTAAATAAGGCCGGTTAATTACAGCTCCTGGTTAATAAAAGGCACCACAGAAAGAAGGCTCTTCTCCAAGTGAAAGGTTGGGGGATTTGCCTCTGGGAGATTGTGAATGAAAGACCCCCTCTCAAAAGCTTCTGTGCGGCAGACTTTCTAACTAGGTCGTTCAATAACAAGCGCATCGCAGCCGTGCAATGAGAAGCCGGCCCGGCGAAGTTTCACGTGAATTAAAAAATGCGGCACAATGGCTTCGCTGAGGTTTACTTTACCATGGTGATAAACAGCGAGAGGATCGTGAGGGTGGCCTTTTTCCTCACAGAATGCCCAATCAAAGCGTACAAATGTTTCGCAGCCGTAGACGGTGAGGAACGTTCCCTTCGGATTGTTAACTCGAGTCTGGCATCTCAACGGGAGGGGTTTCAACAGTATACTGAAAATCCAGTGTGGACAAAAGAATGCTGACAATAGACTGAAACAAAGAGCAGAAAATATGAGAACCCAAAAGAAGGGAGCCGTCTGCAATCATTGTGACGTATTGAAATGAAAAAGCTGGACAGAGAAGGAGAACAGGAATTGCTTTCGGCATTAAACTCACTGACTGTAAGGGAATTGTTGAACAATAATGTTTTGCAAAGACTCCAGAAACCGCCATTATTATATTATGATTTTTTTGCGAGTTCAAAGGCCTGATGCATTGGGCCAAAACACACACACGCCACACATGTTTTGTGGTCTTAATTCGATTAGATTTAGCAGCTATCAAACAGTCCTGCAAAATCCGCTATTGTTTTATATCAAACGTCTGAAATACATTACTGGTAAATGTTACATCCACAGCTTGCAGCCAGTACAATGCAACAGCCAATAGCACTTTTTGAATCAATGCAATAGCGTTGTTTTCAATACAACATTGTTGTTTTCAAAGAAAAAAACATTGTTGATGTTATTGAACTGTTTTACTTCCTAATACTTCCAAATAGTACCATTGTAATCCCATGAATTTTATTTTTTACAAATTGACTATCTTGTACAATCATTTTGAAATGCTATGAGTTTGTGTTGTTTTGTCCAATGATATATCAGTGTGCTCTAATACCGACAAAAACTTTTATAAAGGTGTACCGCCTCAAACAACTAAAGAGAAAACGATTTTAATCCAATATTTTCTTGCAAGGGCATAGATCGAGTCATCATAATAATTTTCACCTGATTTCAAAGAAAACTAATTATACACAATCTAGGAAGCTTAATAGCAGGTCACGACAGGATCAGTGGCTGTTCCTACAGAGAATCGTGTCTACTTGAGCAGGCAGTTCTAAAGGTCAAAGTTATAACGTAGTGGACAGTCAACACAGAAATACATCGGAGTTAATTAATATGTCCACAAAAACACATTCCCTCATCAGAAAACTACACATTTAGCCACTATAACTGAATTAGCTTACAAGATCTTCCATATCAAACCATAGATGTGTGACCAGTGAGCCAGTAAGAGAATGGGTGGGGCATCAGGCTGCACTTCTTTTTAATAGCCTCAGGTTGATAGATAGACTGTCTTGAACTGGGTGGGTTATTTGCAACGGTCGTCTCAATTGCCTGTTTCGTCAAATATCATCCCACCAAGAGACTGTGAAAAGAAGGGCTGTGGACGATGTATCGCGATTCACACGAATTATACCTGTCTTGAATCTATTCTGAATCGCAAAGGTTTCGATTCTGTGTTTTATGCACAGCTCTTCTGTAAACACGGCTCTTTGATCAGTAGGAAGTACTGCTCGATCTAAAATCCCTATGAGATTAAATTGTTTATAATGTGCATTAGAAAATGCAACACTCGTCAAACATCATCATTATAAATATACTTTATTATCATGAAAATACCTGAAAAGGTTGGAAGAACAGCGATAGAATATGTTTATTGGCATTTCCTGGAAGTACGTGTCTAAATCGTTCTTCTTCTGTGTCCTAACCCGTGTCCGTAGTTTCTGCTGGAGAACGAAGGACTAAACCAGCAAAGACTGGAGAAACAACTGAACAAATCCAAAAGTAGCAATGGCATGGTTTTCATTACAGATTTGCGCAATGTTTTCTTAATGTCGACAAAAAAGTACTGCAAGGACTTTCCATTAAACCAGTGTTACGCGACTAAAGCATAACTTTTTTCTCTCGCTTTAAATCACTTCAAAAATGATGACAGAGGTAATTTTTAGTATAGGTTTACATATGACTGAAAAAACATCTCATGCAAGCATTAGTTTTAGCGAAACTGACAATTTGCGATTTAAATTTGCACAATCTGAAGGGTACTGAAAACAGAGCTACAGTTACATGCAGATTCAATCAACTATTAAAGCATTTAGAAAAAGGTGCATCGGGGAAAAAAGGAATTTCACCGCCAATTTTTTAACCACAATAATGTGTCTCAATGCCACACAGCTAATAAATATATGACATTGATGAAGTTCATTTATGTGGGAGGGAAGTGAAAACGGCAAATATAAAAGCCCAAGAGCTCTCAACCGATGCTGCATAATCAATCTGGTGTCCATTACTTTTTACACATGTCGTTCAAGAATTACCATCATTATTCAATTAGGAGGCCTCGGCTCAAAAAGCCCCTTACTTAAACCACAGCCACCAGCCTGATGGAGAAACAGAGCGTGCTCAGTGAAGTCCGAAGGGTAATATTTCTAATAAAAAAAGTAAATAAACCCTACCCGTAACTTTATTTACGACACTCAGGGCTGATGATTTTTGCAAGCAATACTTAAAAATGTAGGCGAGATACTGCTAGATTAAATTAGATAATTTCCTATGAAGACACATTTAAAGAAACATATACATACCTATATATGTGACTTGATAGCAACACAAATAAGTGGAATTGTTTTCTTTAATTCTTGGGACTCAAATTGAATTGCTTATAAATTCTAATCATACTTTAACATAAAATGAAATTTATATATAGCCTCAAGCCATCACATTCAAAAAAACGCATCAGCTTTTAAAACACTGGGGCGGGCCTTCAACAAACCTCTAATGCCTTGAATCAAAGCTAGGATGCAGGTGTAAAAGGGTTTGTCGTCATATGAGGTCACATTTGTTTTAATGGGCACAGGGCCAAACACACAGCAAGTTGAAGGGAAAGAAAAATTGATCCCATCAACAGATATTCGGTAGATGTTGCCAATTCACAAATGTAGTTGTATGCGCAACTCATTCATTTTAATTACAACCAATTATATGTCCAAAGGCAACAGGGTGGGGGGAGAAGAGTGCGTGAGAGAAAAAAAGAGAGGGAGATTATTAACATCTGAGTGTGACGAAGAAAGGAGGAGCTTGCAGAGCGGTATAATGTGCCACAGATCAAAGGCCATTTGGGTTTGGCCCCCTACTGACCATCTATGTGCGCGCTCACTCCGAAGTGCGCGCTTTTCCACGCATATTACACAGCAAAATTAGCCATTTGTTACGAAAAACACATTTTATGCTTTTTTAATTTAGGGGGGAATACAATGGAATGCCATGAATGTTTTATAAATACTCATTTTCAGAGCTTGAAATTCATTTTTTTAGTCAGATCAACTAACTCACTCACTGAAATGTAGACAAATTACACACACAATGCAGTGTAAATCACACGTGCCATTGCGTAACAATGCGCCAATTCATTGTATCATTTTAACGACCTGTCTTTACGTATACGTGTTTGGTTATATATTTACATAGGCTATGAAATAATTTGCTTATAAATAGACCCAAAAACACACATTCACCCATAGTGACATAAAAAGCTGCGAATGTACAGGAAATTTGCTTGTTTTTACATCAAATATTCAGTTATATATATTCAGGTATATATTTGTAAAATGTATAGGATATGTTCTCATTCCAACTAACTGAATAAACTAATAGACAAATGTTATTTATGATATTCCTGAAGAACAAACTGACAAAGAGGAAGTAAAAGTGAAGGATCTTTCAAATATAAAATCTTTACAAAGACTTTAAATCTCTGCATTCAGCTGCATTCATACAAGCCTTTACAAACATGAATACTAGCGTAGGAACAACAATAACATGCAATTGTGACGACTGTCATTATGTCAACCATGTTTTTCAAAGCCAGAACAACTTTATACTTTCTATTACAAATTTAAATCATGCAAATCAAAACGGTAATTGTGCAAATACACGATTTGAACAGGCAGGACGCGCAACAATGCAACGCAACTGCGACTATCTAACCTTAACCTAAACAACTCGAACTTCATTTCACACTTCCCAAGTTATTTGAGATCCCTACACCAGAAGTAAACATGATCCGTGGAAGGTTTGAATAAAAAGCACAAAGCTGACATTTTAAAAGGTGTGTTTTGTTACCTGCATGGTGAGGACACCCAGCTCCTGTGTGGAGAGCTTTTTCATCTGCACTGCCAAAACTTGAGCCTCCTCCAAGATAGAAAACTCACTGTCTGCTCCACAAAACCCTACGCAAATAAACACGAACAGAGCAAACAGGCTCCACTTAGTAACCTTCAAGTTATTCCAGTACGATCGGTAGAGTCTGTTCCACGCCGCGAGAGAGAATCGAGGTAAAGCCAGCGCTCCTGTCCGCGCACGGCTCGCCATTATGGCTCGATGCGCTCCTGCACTGGATTACCGAAAAACTTCACCAATTACTTCCCAACTTTCCCTTTCCACTTCTTAAACTTTCCGAATTCCAGCGCTTTCAGTAAGATGCATCAGGGCATCGTTTTAAAAGCTCGATCGTTGGTTAAGAGGGCAACATTAGTTTCTTTAGCTGCTGGCGCTCGGTAAAGTCTGCGTGTGTATGTGAGCAAGAGCATCACAATAGGAGTGAAAAGCAGGAGGCGCGCTATCCAAACACCGACGTGGATTTAACAGCGCAGATGGATTGGGATTCACTCCTCGTGGTTTGCGGATTTCCCTTCCGTTATAGATCCTTACTCCCGGAGGGCCCTATGGTTTGTCATCTAATATCCAATTGCTTTCATTAAAAATGTTCTTTCAACAATTGTTTATCAAATATTTAGCAATTGTTTCAATTTTATCTGAAGAAAAATGTATTTAGGCTTGTTTAAAGAAGGACTTTGATTTGGTTTTATCAAATTTAATATTAGGTGAAGATTTCAATGAAATGTCATTACGTTCGAGATGAAACTCTCAACGCCTATTCTTAGTTACAGTTAAAGCACACAAGAACATTTTAATTCTATGTTAAAATAGCAAATATGTTACCTAATTTATGTAATATACACACTATAACTAAAATGCTGTATTTAGGATGTAAATAAAAGCTAAGATGTGGTCTGACCTGTGGTTAAGAATTGAACAAAGCAGAACACGGTTATTTTGTGGATCTGAAGGCACATTTGGATTTTATCAAGAGATAAGATAGTTCGATAAAAAATGAGGATAAGAAAATGCGATTCTTAAAAATTAGATTTTAATTCAATTTGATGAACGCATGCTTTGTTTTTTAGTGAGAAGAGTGGTGGTATACATAAGTAGGTGCTAATACAAGATGTATAGTTCTTATACATGATTGACATTTTTGATTTTGTGTGATTTGGAAAACCTGGAATGAGCTGAAATTGACGAATTATAAAAATGTTACATTTTCAGTATTTGCCATGTAGTCAGTATATTTCTATTGATTGTTGGTAAAATTTCAGAATGCACTTTTCTGTTTTTTGATGGTACTCAGTATTGAGAAAGTTAGTTGCTTGTGACCAGCAACAGCCTCTTAATGGATTTACATTAAAAGATCTACTTGATGAGGTTTTTGACACTGCATCGACAGGAATATCTAAATTAAGATTTAAACAACACTTATTTTCTGAATAGAATGATAATTTATTTATATTTCTTCTTATGTAAAACAAACCAATCTGCATAACTGATGTGCTCAGTTTATTCTTATCCCATTACCAATGCAGATTTATTATTGTCATAAGTGAATTGCCCTGAATTAATAACCCCTTAACTGCAATCTACAAAATCCTTCAGATGAGTCAAATTAAAAGCTGTCCTCTGTAAACTCGACAATTATGTGTCTAAATATGAGTTTTCCCTCAGTTCCCAATGTGAGTAGCAAGCCTTCATTGAGTAAATTAGCTGAAGTGTCTGGCTGAGATAATGAATGACATCAGTTAAAATGCTTGTAATAAGCTTCTGGGAATTTTTCTCGTTTGCCAGATGTGAAATCACATTCAATTTGAATTAAATAATATTTCCCAGTTCACTCTCAACGTGAAATCCTGAGGAAATCAGAAGAGCTGTCAGTTTTTTTCATCCATTCACTTGTCTTGTATCTTTTTCTGCTTCATTTCTGTTCAGAAAAAGCATAATTTAAAGGAGTAGTTCACCTTCAAAATGAAAATTTTGTAATCTCAGTGGTTTAAAGTATTGGAGTAAATGTAATATGTTACTGTACTTAAGTATGTTTGGCTACTAGTTGTACTGAGTATTAAAGATATTAGCAACGTTTACTCTCAATTTTTTAATAAGTATATGTATATGTATGTGTACTCCACTACATTAGTAATTACTAATCCAATTACACATTACATTTTGCATGGCACCTAACTTTTCCTGAAGCACTTTATTTCTGCCACAGAAGAAGCAATATTGCCATTTAAAGGGCATTCAAGTATGGAAGCATATGTGGTGCAAAATTACCAATGTAATATGCAAAATGGCAATGCAGTATGTAAATTAACAATGCAATTGTGTATCTAAATATACATTTGAAATAACGTATGTGCAACATTAAGTGCAAAATGAAAATAAAAATTAAATTATACCAATTACATTTGTCAGTTCCTACATTAGTTTTAATGTTATTTAAATGGATATTTTTAACGCTATTTAAGTTGCAAAATTAAAATGAAAATGCAGTCCCCGGATTGTTTATATATGTTTAAGATAGTCAAGAAAAACTGTAGCAAAAAGAAAATTCTAATGTCATTTTCCCTTAATGCATTAACATTACCAGGTTGAACATTTGGGAAAGTCAATATCTTAACATAATCATTCTGAAACAAAGACAACAAATACTGAACGTGTTTATGATGAAAACGTGTATGTGCAGGCGATTTAACGCTTTTATCATCTCTGCAGTCGAACATGTTTTCAACACCTCAAAACAACACACGTAACTAGCGATGCTGGCTCCGCCTTCACGCAATGACGCTGTTCCGGGGTGGGGGCGTGGTCAGCTCGAAATGCATTTTCAAGTCCACATTGAATTTTGCACCACTCAACGCGCTGTGTGTAAATGAAAATGCAATTCAATTCAATTCAATTCAATTCAAGTTTATTTATATAGCGCTTTTCACAATGTGTATTGTTTCAAAGCAGCTTTACAGGGGCAAACAGGAAAAACAGATAAGTTAGAACACAGCACAGTGCATTGTGTGTGTGAATTAAGTTTAGCATTTAATACCAAATATTGTAACTTCAGCATTAATAAGACAAATAGTCCGTCTTTGCTCTTGGTTGGGGATGTAGTGGTCTGAGCTGGGATGGTCTGATGGTCATATTTCTCTTGGAATCCCAAATGTTCAGCCTGTTAATGTTAATGCATTAAGGGAAAATGACATTAGAATTTTCTTCTTGCTACAGTTTTGCTTGACTATCTTAAACATATATAATCAATCCCGGGAATCTATTTTAATATTAATTATGCAACTTAAAGAACGTTAAAAATATTCATTTAATTAATTTATTAAAACTACTGTAGGAACTGACAAATGTAATTGATATAATTGAATTTTCATTTTCATTTTGCACTTAATGTTGTTTCAAATGTATACTTAGATACACAATTGCATTGTCAATTTACATACTGCATTTTACATTGCAAATTGAATTTTGCACCATATATGCTTCCATATTCAAGGTGCTATACTGTATCTTGTGCATTTTGCCCTTACTAACTGAAACATGTCAAGATGGCTTCTTTATGCGAATACAGGTACATTATCAGGTAGTTGACATCGCTGGTGTTTTTATGTGGGAAGAGGACATGACTGTTGCCGGCGATAAGGCCGAAACCAACATGTCCGGTGCAAAAGGCATTGACCTATATTATTATATTATTTATTAGTCAACAACATAATGTCTTGCACTTTTTCTTCGTTATTTTTCATTTTTCTTTATAACTATATTTATGTATATTCTTGTGTATGCTACATAAAATGCACTGTCCATTGAGCGAACCTAACTCACATTTCACTGCTGATTATGTTCTGTATAATTGTGCACATGACAAATAAAACCTTGAATCATTGACTTTTGTAATTTTACTTTATTTTATTTATCTGTTTTACTGAAGAGAGCTTTTTGTATGATTGGTTTCCTTACGAGCACTTGATTGTAACTGAGACTTGGGTGTTTGTATAGACGTTGCCATTTTGAGGTGTTCAGTTTTGATGCCATTGCTCTCCTCATGTCTGAAAGGTGTTGAGGACAAGTGCTGCTTTGAGCCTATATTCAGTATGAGTAAAATACTCAAGTACTGATACTCTAAGTCAACACTTCATATAATCAGACTTTTACTCAAGTCTTTTTGAAATGGACTACTTGCATGTAGACTTCCGAGTTCTCCTGGTTGCTGCTCAGTCATTTCCGGTAACAGTGTTCATCATCTACATGCGGAGATCGTCACTTTTAGGCCGGTCACTTAATTAAAATTAATATACCCTGTTTGTGATGTTAACATGCTTCAGTGTGGGTTTTTATGACAGGTCTTAAATTAGCAGAATTTCAGCTCCTAATATATTTTATAAACATTCTCATCTTCTGAATAAAAAAGCCTTTGTATGCACCCGGAAGCAGTCCATCGCTTTCCTAAATGGTGTTTCATTAATAGACTATATTTCATATATTTTAACAACAAAAAGATGACACATAATGATTGTTAATGTATTATGTGGAATTTAAGTTATTAGACGTTCATTCACAATGCAAAGTATTTAAAAATATGAGTATTTGGAGATTGAGCATATACAATGCCAAATAAATACATTAACTGCGCAATACAATTGTGACATTTTTTCTTAAACGTAATATACACTTTTTACATAGGCCTATATTTATTCACAGAAATAGTTTTAAACGTTATTTGCATTTACATAGCATTACATTTGAACACAAAAAACGACACAACATAGTAATCCAAACGTATAAATAAAAACTTGTTGGTGTGTTCGTCAGGTCCCTGCTCTCTCACGCATTAAACACTGCAGTATTTTAAGTCTGTAGTTGTTTAATCCAAACAACATTCTTCCAAAAATATCTTTAGGGCCTTCCGTTATACAAAAATAACTGTATTGGTTAAATGTTGCTCATTTAGCTCATAAGATATTAAAATTCTTATATACTGAAGGCCTATATTTAGATGAGAAGTCAACATCGCCTTAGATTACATTTCTTTGGGGTAAAAAAACTTAATCCTTCATTTGTTTTTGTAATCTCATTGTTCAATGAAACAGTTGAAATTTAATGAGATCTTATTTGTGATTGTAATTCCATCATCTCTGAAACTCCAAATTAGCAAGCACTGTCCGTCCTCATTCACATCGGACAATTATTCTGTCTTAAGGCAGTGTTCTCTGTATTTAAATAATAGTTATGCTGGTGAATTGAATCCACTGGGATGCTGCATCACTGCCTGTATTACCAGACAGGAGCTGGATGGAAGATGAAGAGAACAAGCGGGAGGAGGGAGTGAGGGTGAGGGGTGCAGCGCTGCTTGATCCACAGCCAGAAGAGATGAAAGGGGCATCACCACAGCCCGCAGTTTCAGCTCCTGCTGCAGCGGATGCCTGCAGAGCACAAGAATCGCAGTAGATGAGCATCATGCTTTGCACTTGGAGTGTCTCGGATGAAAATTTCATCGCAATAACCAACACAAGGGATAGCAGCGAACGCTAATACATTTGAAATATATTTATATGTCTCATACTGTAAAGTGTCACGTTGCTCTCTATGTCTGTGCTAGCTAATCATTTTGCCAAGTCCATACCCATGTGCACACCAGCCCGAGTTGTAATTTAGTATGTGGCCAGAGTTAAGCCGAAGAACGTGCTCAAGTACTGTATTTTTCTAGCTTCATTAGACAGCGAGAGAGATTCCAGTCTCATTAGCAGTAACACAGAGCTGCAGCATAGTGCTCAGGATGCGAGAATATAGACTTTGAATTGTAGATGGATCTTCATGCAAATGTCTACAAAAAAAGAAGAAAAAAAACACAATCCTTTTTTCCTTACGGTGTGTCATACAGTATATGGTCGAAAAATGGATGACTTTGCAATAACGATTCAAATTTCCAGCAGAATTTTGGTAACCAAACAGCATCGGCATCCATTGACTTCTATTGAATGGACATAATACCACTGAGACATTTCTCAAAACATCTCCTTTTGTGTTCCACAGAAAAATAGTCTTATTATTGTGATTATTGTATTAACATAATTCTAATTAATCTTCATTTCCACTACCCACCTTGTCTGAAGCGATAAAAGGAGCTCAAGAACATTCATGATTTCAACAGAATACTGCTGCTCATTGAATTCATTATAAAGGATTTATATTATGAAAGACTGGCAGTAACAAGCACAATTACTCGTATTGTGCTTTCATGTCAGGCTGTGGTTGAGATTCTTAATTTCTGTTTCCTATTATCTTCTTTGAACAACAGAACACAAAGAGGAATAATGTATGCTTTTTGGGGATCTTCTGAACATAGGACAGTGGAAGCTCTGGCACCAATACATGAAAGAAGACTAACCACTGACTTTTCTTCTCTGGCCCCAAAGGCCACATTCCTTCACTTAACCTTTTGTCCAAACAGTAACTTTATTAGGAACTGCAACATAATAAATGGCTTAAATTGAACTGTAATAATAAGATAACGTTAGCAACTCAAGCATTATATAAAAACGTCTGTTGCATTTTTTAAACTCACATTAAAGGTATTTGAGTATGTGGAATATGCATACTCTGTGTAGAACACATTGTAATTTTACATCATTTTACTGTTTTATGTTACTTTTTTTATTTTGAAATACCGTGAAAATGTTACATTAAAGAAATAAACACATTTACAAGTTGGGTGTAAAATAACATGAATACATTTTCTTCTGGTGCCTTAGTTGACACAATAATACAGTTTTTACAGGATTTTGTAATACAAGTGTTAACTGTAAAAAAATATGTTAAAATAAGACAATGTAAAAAAATAGCTACTCCATATTTTCCGGCAGGTTTTTATCCATTCATTTTACAGACATTTCCATTAATGCTGAAACATAATGCAATGCTGTGCAAAATTAAAAATGCTGTTAAAACAACTGTAAAAATGAATATAAAATTCCTCAATATTAATACAGTATAGGGCCCTATTTTACAGATTTCTTTTACAGCGTAGGAATTTTCCTATTGATTTTTTACAGTTGTTTAACCTGAACTTTGAATTTGCATTGCATTGGGTTATGTTTCTCAGTTAGGTGAAATGTCTATGTATAATGATTAAAAAAATTAAAATCATAAATAAAGTTGGAGGCATTTTGCAACATGTGTGGCCTAAAGCGAAATCAAGAAATAGAAGAGAAACAGAAGTTTGAATTCTTTTCATGTTGTTCATGTAAGTCCACACTGATTCTAGATACTGGTCCATCAGGGGCGCACGCTACTCCCTTCCTTCCAAACCAGCAAGCCAACGTTACACATATGGATCATAATTTGTGGCTGTGCTGGATCGCTCAAACATTTGATGGAAGACAGACCTGAGGGTGAACTGCGAGGGACTGGGGGTGATGCTAAAATGTCTGCAGGCTATTTGACAGCCAAGAAGTCCACTATAGTCTTGGAAGAGCCATAGGCCTCACGTCAAAGAAGGAACTCTGGGAGTATAGCCACTATCAGTTTTTAATTTGAACCGACCGCAAAGCCAGGCCTGAATAATGAGCACATGGATGTGATTCCAGTAGACATTATTAAACTCTCTCACAGGCTGAGCTCTGAACAACCGAGGAGAGGGACCAAACCGTTACAGACAGCTTTGCACCCAAAAATAAATGGTACCATGTCTCCCTATTATGTTTTATATTCTTTTTACGTCCGTTTTTTAGGGGGATTTTTAGGGCACTTTAAACCTACCCTGTTGCCATGACAACACTTTTTCAGGCTTTTTACAGACAAGTGAAACTGAATCTGGTTCTCCACTTTTCTTCACGCACCACATCCCCCCCAAACTATTTCAACATCAGAGCAGTATAGTGAGCTTTGAGGACTAAGCCGATTCCCAGCTGAAGCCATTTTTCTATTTCTGGCTGTGCTGAGGTCTTAAACATTAGCGTATTTTGAGCAAACAAGGTTTGATATAGAGAGCATCAACAAAACATTTCCATTTAGTGCAAAATGTTCTATTTAAAGGAAGTAATGTTCTTCATGTTTTTAGTCATAGTTTACTTGTTGAAAGTCTCTTTACGTCCTGATAGCAATCAATAATAAAAGTCTTCTTAATGTTAAAAAATATATTCTTTGGAGATTTCAAGACCATTATTTTTTGCACAATCCTTACATTCAGTCTAAGGACAACGTTTCATAAGAACCATGTTGGGATTTTAAATATTAAAGTTGTCAAAGATCTTTGTTTATACATGCAGAACAGTTTGAGCAAATGACGCTCTGTCATGAAAGGGATAGAAATGAATTTACTTTCATGTCATTCCAAACCTGTATGACTCTCTTTCTTCTGCAGAAAACACACAAAAATATTTTGAAGAACACTGGCAACCAAATAAACAAATCACATATATTTTCCTATATTTCTTTATTAGACAAAATATTAATTTTGGTTGAACCATCCCTTTGAATGTAAAACACTGAGGTCCGGCAATGTATGTGCAAGATGTGTGTTCTCCTACAGTACTTTTTTTCAGCGTAGATACAAACTCTGTCAAACTTTCAAATCTGTTTTTTCAATTATGTTGCGAGTGATAGACACAGAACACATTAAGGATCTTGTTAATGTATGAGGCAACAAGAACTTCTCCACAGGTGTTCTGTTCTGTGAAATCTTTAAGGTGTAAAAGTCCCTCCATGGCAATAATTTAAAGCTAACACATAAAGGAGCCCCATATAGAATGCTTTCCGGGTGACATTTTGCACTGGGCAGACTGCCACGAGTAAAACTAATCTGAGTATTTGATTTCAGAGTGGATGGTTTGGGGATTTGGATAAGTTCAATTAAAACATATTCATATTACGTCATGATTGGGCCTTTTTATTCAAATCAATAATATAACATTTACATTTATATCTATTCATTTTATCCAAAGCCCCTTGCAGATGAAAGAGCCTTAAACATTTTGTCAAGGAGCTAAAAAGCAATATTGTAGTTTATAGGCCATGTTTACAAGTAGGACAATAGCTGAGGCAAGAGTAAATAAATATTGATATAAAAATCTATATTTAGCTATCACAGAATTTGAGTGACCGAATCTCATCAAAAGAAATGTAACAAACAAAAGAGCTCAACATTTAATTTTCAGCAATTCAGTAGTACTCCACAGCTGGGAAAAACATAGCATCCACTTTGCAATCTGGCCTAGAATGTCTGTAACCTAAACCTATTATAGTAGATTAGCCTTTAAGAGAAACGAGTTTGGAGAAGTGCAGTGTTTCAGGTCATGAAACTGGTCCCAGATCAGGTACTGGCCCCTCCTTGTAGCCTGGGGGAAGAGGCCTTAGAATTGGAAAGAATTTTGAGCTGAGTTGAAACATACGTGGAAACATACGTGGAAATATAGACGAAACAGAAAGAGAGAGAAAGACAATAACCATGAATGTTGTACATTATCATCCAACAGACTAAAATGGACAAATTAACAATACATATGCATTTTCTTCTTCAATAATCTTGTTTGTTCACAGGTATCTCTAAAATAAAAGATTCAGCAATGAAGGTAAGGCCGTAAAAGGGTTCTCATTAGCTTTGATTCTCCTTCTTCAGACTGTTTACTCATATGAAACAGTTTTCCCTCATTATACCTTCTTGGTCCCTTGTGCTGCCAAATTGCAGCAAAAATCCTTATTCTATTCCCCAGGGCTTTACAAATCACAAATATCCCGAGAAAACGGATCTCCTGCAATTCCTGTTTCTGGGGTTTATATGTAAGGGAAAAACACAGATCCTTTTAAATCTGTTTCAGAGAAACCTTGAAATACATACCCTTATCACACCTTATCAATACTTTATTAGCTTTACTGTAAAACTTTGCTGTAATTTTACAACAGATTTACCAGTAATTTATTGTAAATTTCATTTACAATTTTGTTTTAAGCGTAAATTTATTTTAGTAAAGCAAGACCAAAAATCTTAGGTCACTTTTCTTGTTAGGTAAATGTATCGTAATTTAAGAAGTTTCAAATAGTTCTACTAGAAACCAAGGCCAATAATGAGACCAGACTCTTCTTGCACAATTTGAATCTCAAAAGTCAAAGTGTTTTTGATTAAATTAATTCTACTTTTCATATTTAACCACAATGAATCTCTTTAAACTTTTTCAGGCAGAATAAATAAATAGCTTTAATAGATACATTTATAAATACATTTTCACAAAATGAAAAATATGTTTTACCTCACCACAACTTTAAATAGTAAATTTAGAAAAGCAGAACATAATTCAGATACAATTTACAGAACTTTATATTTTTGTGTGAATGCAAATATTTGTCCTTAAAGGGATAGTTCCCCCCAAAAAATTCTGCCACCATCAATTCTGTCACCAAACAGATATCATTCCCCATTGACTCCAGTATTTATTTTTCTTACTGTGGCAGTAAATGAGGGATGAGATCAGGGGTGCGTTTCCCGAACGACGACATAAGTCGGTTACTGACATTCTTACAAATAACTTCTTTTGTGTTCAGCAAAACAAAGAAATCTATACAGGTTTGGAACCACCTGGGAGTTGAGTAAATAATGACAGAATTTAAATTTTAGGTGAAGTTTTCACTTTAAAATACACACTGTATTCAAAACCACAGACTGTTCAAAATCAATTATGAAATTCATGAGTATTAAAAAAGTGTGTTTCAAAACATTACATTGATTACAGTTGATAGCATCCAATTTTGAAACCTTTGCTAGATCCATAATGCCTTAATAAAAAAGACTTGATTAAATTAGAAGACCTTAAGTAAATTTGCACTATTTAAGTTCAGAACACTCTGTTCTGGACATTGCACTCTTTTGTCCAGGGGTCAGTCGAGTGTCGGCTGTTCAGAAACAACAGTTCACACATATCCTGACAATTGAGAATATGTCTGAGACGTAGAGAAAATGTGAGAGAGATGTATTATGGGAGTAGATAGCAAGAGAGGAACCATGCAGGAGGAAAAACACAGTAACTTTACACCAGTATTTCATTTATTCTCTCTCTTTCCTCTCTGCCTTTTATCTGTTACAAGAGCATGTCAGATCTCAGATGCACTTTGGTTAAATGCACCTGAATGTAGTTTGGGTCTTTTGTTCACAACACCGAGGTAGGAAATATCACATATTGCTGCTGCTTGGACTTTAGACTGCTGAATAGAATACAAATCCACGATACATTCAATACTTCTAATTAATCACTTTATTAGCACCATTTTTAATCCTTTATGTTCAAGTTATTAAAACAGTTATGTCTTTTTTCACAGTCCTCCTACTTTCTGTTATTTACTTCATTCTTCATATTATTTAATTTATTCAGCTTTTTTTTAATTATGAGTTGCTCTGTAATCATAACCGCCCGCATACATCACATGATAACACAAACATGGATACACATAAACATACACCACCAACCAAGACCTGTAGATGCTTTTCAGCTCAGAGAAAGACATAAGGGTTGCTTCCTTATTTACAGATTTGTTTCTGGTGCTTGTTCCTAAAAAGGCTAAACTGGAAATGTTATGAGATGTAAAGATATTGCAATAAAAAAAACTAAACATGCATTTTGCATAAGCAAGAACTACCATAGAAGGAATGCTAATCTTTAAATGTTGATTTAATAAACCACATGATTCTCTAAGAACAACTAAAATATATGATAACAACATATTATATGTGAACATCATTTTTTATTTTATTTTTCTACATAACTACATTTACGTACAAATATTGCCACTCCCCAAACACCCATTCTGATGTCCTCGATCTCTAAAAGTATTTTTTATTGGCTTGAAGGGATAGTTCACCCTTCCCCCTAAAAAACATGTGGAACACAAAAGAAGATATTCTGTGAAATGTCTCAGTTGTTTTGTGAACACAATGGAAGTCAATGGCGGCCAATGTTGTTTGGTTAACAACTTTTTTCAAAATATCTTCTTTTGTGTTCTCCAGAAGAAAGTCATGCGGGTTGACATTTAGATTAAGTTAATGATGACAGAATTTTCCTTTTTGGGTGAACTATCCCAAATCTGCATGTTTTTTTATAAAAACACAACAAACACAAATCAAAGCTCCTTTGGACTTAAGCTTTCATGGCCTTTGTCTATGTGGATCTGTAAAGTCAACAAGACTATTATGTAGTGTCCCAATTGTCATTTTATTGTTTAAAAGGGTGCTCATGGGAGCCATGATACACAAACCAACTCCAGAATCCATTTGGCATTACATCACCAAAGTGTGCATTTAGATGAGAAACACATGAGCTGAGGGTAATGTTATGCACAAGGCCATAAACAAGCATAATGAGAAATAACAAAATAGTTTTGATTATGGACACAGAAAAGAAAACAGCATGTGGCTAACGCCAGGATCTTGGGTTCGATCCCAGGGGATTGCACATACTTAGAAACAAATGTATAGTATAATGTCATTTTGAATAAAAGCGACTGCCAAATGCATAAATGTAAATGTAAAAGAAATGACAAAATTGGTGAAAAGCTGGAAAACACCCTAAATTAAGTGTTTGCTGGTCTGAGCTGTTCTCACAGACTCGACAGACTGGTTGGTTTTAAAGTCATTTTGGATAAATCTCAGCTAATCAAACAAATAAATGTAAAAAACAGACTGGTTTTAGTTTTAAGCTAAAGCACATTACATATTAAACAGTAACATCTACTTTTTTTTCCCGAAGAACACATCAATGGTAGCATTTGTTACCACGGTGCAATTTTTTCCTTGTCACAATTATACTAACCCATAACAGGCACTTGGTCTTTTACTCTTGTGAAACTTAACTGCTAAACTGCTGGAAGGCTGAATGGACTGACAAGCAGAAGCTTTGTGAACCACCATGCAAACCTCCCAAATGTGTAGGGCCCAACAAGTCTGGGGCCCCTTAATGCCAACAAGCAGTAAAATCATTTGATGCTTGATGTATACACTTAGATATACGCAATGAAGTGCACATATCAAAGTGGTGCTCAAAAAGATATGAAAGCAAAACAAAATACATCTAATACTAATTTTACGAATAAAGCAAAACAATGCTATGAAAAGACGCATGAAAGAAGACTTTCTCAGTCCTCAGGTCTTGACTTTGCTTAGGGCCCCCAAAATGGTAAACACGCCCTTGCTGACAAGTTATGGTTTGGAGGCTTATCAAACTTGTAGGACTTCATCTATATTTCATCAGGGTGGGGTTGTGCTGTGACAAAGGTTGTTGAACTGTACTTGAGGAGTGTGTGTGTGTAAAGATTCAGTGAAGCTTGGCATTCCACCTGTGAGGCAGAGGTGGGTATATGTGCCTGAGGACCTGATAACAAACCAAAGGAAATTTACATGCAAGAAATAATTCCACTATTACCATATGTGACCCTCGACAACAAAACTAGTCTTATGTGTACATTTTTCAAAGTGTAGATTTTTACATCGTCTGGAAAAAAAGCTTTCTTTTGATGAGGTTTGGAAAATACAACCGTTTAAAACGTTCGAATCCAAGTGTGCAAAAAAATCTAAATATTTGGGAAATTGCCTTTAAAGTTGTTATCAGAGGCCCTGTAGCAGGCCATCCACTCACAAAGTTTTTATACATTAAGAGTTGGAAATTTACAAAATATCTTCATGGGACATGATCTTTATTTTATATCCTAATGATTTTTGGCATAACATTTAAATCAATAAGTTCGATCCATGCAATGTATTTTTGGCTTTTACTAAAAATTTTCCCGTGCTACTTAAGACTGGTTTTGTTATCCAGGGTCACAATTATCCTTCTGTATACAAAGTGCTCACTAACAACATGTTGTGTGTTATGGAAAAGTTCTGGTCATGGAATCTTATTGGAGAAGAGATTCCAAGGTTTCTTAACATCCCAGTTTGTATGGACGGACACAGTATAAATATATACTTTTGTATAGTAAAATTGTATAGTCTAACTATAAATTGCTACATGAATAAACTAGTCCAAATGATTTAAACCAATGCCCATGTTTTTTTTTTATCAGATATGTGAAGTTGGTTCACACAGGTGCCCTACCACAGGTGTAATTTGTCACATTTATTATGGACATGCTCCACAAAGTTTGACAATTTCTTCAAAATAAACGTCACTTGGATTTATATATTGTTATATGAATCAAAAACATTTGTATATTTAAAGTGTGGAGTAAGTGTGCAGATACATTACGGGGCCATATGGTAATGTTTATTCTTCTCATAAAAAAGCACTTGCATCGGTTTGGATTTGTTTCTTCACATTGCATTCCTGAGCCAGGGTCTGGATGGCCGTTCCTGGGGCTGTTCCAGATAAGAAACCAGAGAGCAGAACTGATCAAAAACATTCCCTACATCAAGAGTTCAAGGTCAGAGTCTTTTTTCTCTGGTTGAGTTTGAGTCTTTATGGGTGTAATCATCTATACATGTGTATGCCATTTCTTTTCTTTTTCTTTGGCAAACATGCAGGACTTGTTAAGCCTTTTTTAAAAGACAGGCTCTCATTTAATGTTCATGTTTGTTTATCCAGTGCAAAAGAAAAATTGTTCCAGGTACCTTTGAAGTGTGTGTAGTTCTATAATGCAAACCATCCACAAGACTGCACATACAACAGGTTTGTTTCACTATATTATAGGACACCTTGAATGTATTCGTATCGGACAAATGATACTTTGCATCTCCCCAAATGTAACCTGTTGACATTACTAGATTAAGTATAAACAATTACAATAATAGCCAAACCAGTACACACGTGTATTAGATTTTTATGTTCTGTGAGAACTTTCCAAAGACACAGTTGCTATATAAACTTGTATTAAGACTTAAGATATTTATTTGTTAATGCATCACCTAACTTTAGCATACACTAAGAATACGAAGAATGTCAGTAACCAAACAGATCTCATCCCCCATTGACTCCTACAGTATTTTATTTTCCTACATGGCAGTAAAGGGGGACGAGATCTTTTTGGTTACGACATTCTTCTGGTTTAGAACAACTTCATTTTTTGGTGAACTATCCCTTTAACTAACATTTTAAAACTCAAAAGCTGTCACCGTTAACATTAGTTGGTGCATATTTAACATGTTAAAAAACTACAAAAAAGATTGTTAATTCATTGTTAATGCATTTACTAATGTTAACAAATACAACCTTATTGTAAAGTCTTACCATCGTTTTTATATTGCTGATATATGTTTTACGTTCTTAATGTTTATAATGTGTTTTTGTACAGCACTTTCGTCAACCTTGGGTTGTTTTAAACGTGATATGACGTGATAAACGACAAAAAAACATGACAAACAAAATAACTCCTACACTCCCCTCTTCTGGTGGCAGATGTATGTTCTAAATGTAATTAAGGTTTGGGGGAAAAATACCTCTGAAGGTGGCAGAAGTAATATTTTACATAAATTCACAACAGACTTTGTGATTAAACATGGTAAAAATGGTGTACAAAATCCATCCCAGGAGCCACATTTTAGAAGAGTAATAGACAAAGCTTAGGACAAAATGATCTAGCAAATGATTATTACAATTTTACTTTTTATTAAAACTACACTGTCAAGAATTTTCTAAATATTCCTAATATTGTCTTCTTCCAGTTTAATGCATTCACTAAGAGGAATAGTCTGCTGCACTCTCTGGGGATGAGAGACCTTGAAAAACAGGCACAACATTAGACAATAACACTGTTTCACAGTTTGTCATAATTCACATGGGCTTTAGTAAAAGCTTTCATTGGGATTTGTAAATAACAGTGTTTTAATGTTTAATGTTAACTTTCACATTACTTTTGATGATGTGCACTTACAGAAGAGGCAGTTTACTTCAGGCATTACTAATTTTAGAGACCTAAATAATAATTTATTATGTATTTTATATAAAATCCGTCATAATGAAAATGGTTTAAAGTGAAAGCGTGCTTAGAAAATCTTGTAGTATAATATAACATTTAATCACAGCTAAAGAAATGACAACGATCCGTGTTGTTTCTTTAAGTGGCTTTTATAATAACCAACACACTGTATGGTCGGATGTACAATAATAAAACTGCAATATTGGTGTTAAATTGTGACAAAAATAATAGAAAAATAAACCATCGATATAAACATCAGTTTTCATGCATACTGTCTTTTCATGAAACATTACACTCGTAACACATTATGACATTTTTTCCAAAAGCAGTTCATAGGTCACGAGCAATCACTTCCTCGCAAAAACTATAAATTCTTGACTGTCATTGGAAAGGGTTTCGTGGAATTGAATAGTTGCATAGCAACATACCAATATGAAGATGACAGCTGCTTGCTTAAAATGATCAAATCTACTTAATCCCGGTAACTGTGAAGTTTCCAAAGATTTTAAACAAGATACAAACTCTCAAAAAAAGTAAACAACAAAACACAAACAGAATAATAGTTTGAACATACAGTATTAACATGGAAATCCACAAGAGCACATATAAAGAACTTCATTCAAACAGAGTCAGAGCGACACTGACCTCTAGAGGAACATAAAGACATTACATTCTACAGGTAGTGAGTATCTTGTTACATTAGAACAAGCTCTGCATTATTTAAAGTGTTGCTTTCACATATGCCAAACAGTGATGTCATAAGGTGATGACTTATTCAGACAGGAACGAAAATAAATGTAAAGTAAACAATTACTATTTCCAAAATAAGCTGTTGGTCAAGGCACTCGCATTAACTGTAAATGTGTTCCTGTCTTGTGAAGTTAAGATGTGGACTTCAATAACAATACAAAATATAAAATTGAGGTGAAGTTTATGTATATAAAGCTGCAGTTAAAGAATAAGATTGTTATAATGTTTTCTCCCGAATGATCATAGGTGTAAATTCAGAAAATAATGCAGGCACATGGTTATAGACCGTTTCATCGTGTGCGACATTGACATCTAGCGGTTGAGCTTGGTATCGCAGTCTAAATAAAAAATACTGGAGAGAGGTTTGGGCAAGAAACAGTTATTCTCGGTTTGTTTTGCTTGTTATCGTAAATAACAAATATCGTAAATATCGAATGTGTATCAGAAGTTAAGTTATGCATGCACACTAATGTTTAGTTATGTTGTCACTTTGAAACCGTTTATATTTTTGATGTGAAGACACTTGTGATGTTGTTAGGAAATGTGTATTCCCTTAATTCTGGAAATTTTCCTATAGATTAGAATTTATGCAAAATACTACTAATACATCAAGTAAAAATATGCAATGACCAGACAGACCCATACAGAAATCAGATATATGGCAATAAAAAGATATGCACACATATACTGTATAAAATACTATGTATATGCTATTTAAAAATACATTTGTAATTTCAATATTTTGTGTGATTTACAAAGCACAATGTAAAAATGAGAAGCGGAGAAAGTTTTTTGCATAAATACAAACTATGATCCTAATGCATCCAAATATGTGATGACATGATTATTGGCAATTTTGTAATATATATTGTATGTGACATTTTCGAATCTGTTAAATGTACAGATTAACACGCATGTTCAAAGGTATAGGGTCACTTGAGTGAAATTGTGTATTGTCCTTCCAAATCTTTTGATCTGAACTGAACTCGTATACTTAAATGTCTCAAACTGGTCATGTCATGAAGATAAAAATGTAACTGCAAATATAGGCCTATGAATCTATTCAATTACAAAAACCTTAAACTTATTTAACTGTATTAATTTAAAATGTTATTTCATCTTTTTTAACATCTTTTTTTTAAACGGATGCTTTTGAATAACAGAGTTCTACTTAGATAGGAAAAACGTAAATATTGTTAAAAAAACATTTCAGCGTGAGACCTCAAGAAGCTGGATGATAAAATGCCAAGAGAAGATTTCGGCATATTATAGCCAAAGAATGACTACAGCGAGGATGCTGAGGATCTGACAGTTTTTATTTTTTGAGAACATAGTTATCAAAACCACATTTGTGTTATTCCATAATTTTGATGAGCATTACTATTATTCTAAAACATTGAATAAAAAATGAAAAAGTGAGCAAGTGACCCTTAACTTCTGAACACTAGTGTATATATATATATATTATATATGTGTTTTACATTCATTTCCATAACTCAGATTCCTGTATGGGAAAAAAAGACTGGATACTCTGAAGACTTCAGGAAAGTTATTCAAGTCGTCAGTGAGTAAAAAGGTAAAAAACAGTTAAGAAACTAAAGACATTGTCCATTGAAAATCCTAACAGGGCATCATTTTGAAGTTTTGGTTGAAAGGCTCCATTCAAAGGCACATTCTGTTTTGCCGCAAAGTCACTGCAGAAGTGGCACGAAGCTTCACAGAGAATACATTTCAGGTTTTTGCATCGTCTCAATATCACCTACCCAAGAGATGATGAGTGTCCTTTCCTATCAAACACATTTACACAACATCGCAATATAAACTTTCGCATTTCATTCAGGCTGTTTTATATTTACACTAAAAAAAACATTAAAATATCAATAATTATCAATATAAAACACTTATTCAAAAATCGGCAGTAATAACAGATTCACTGTACAACAGTCGGTTAGTGTCAGCGAGCAGAGCCGCTTGCGACGGGTCTATCTGCAAGCCCTTTTGTGTCATATGTCCAAAAACTTGCATTGTGCCACCCGGCACCCCTGTCATGGGCGTCAGCGTGACGCAGTGAGAGAGCAAAGGTGTGTTGGCATCATGATTGGAGCCTGTGGAAGGCACGCTAGTCACGTGACCCGTGCTAGTGGAGCCGCTGGCGCTGCTGGGCGAGCGGCTCTTGGGCGGCGGGCAGTGCTGCACCACCTGGGGCGGGGCTTGAGGTGCGAAGTGAGCGGTAGGGAAGGCGGCGTAGCCCGGCGGGATGGGGTATCCGTTAACAGGAATAAACCGCTGGTTCTGTGACATGGGTGCTGCCATAAAGCCTGCGATCTGTCCGGGTGGGATACCCTGCGGTGCTCCATAGATATACCCGGCGTAGCGCGGGGTGCTGAGGTTGCTGACGGGGCTGGCGCTCAGAGAGGTAGTTTGAGTAGTGGCGTTCCCTCCAGACGGAGTGCTGGAGCTGGCGTGGGACGACAGGCCCTCCCAGGCACGCAAGCGGGAGTGGATGTCTTTAAATCTCGGCCGGCGAGCGGGGCCCTCCTGCCAGCACTCGGTCATCAGCGCGTACATGCGAGGCGGGCAGTCCTCCGGGCAGGGCAGCTGCTGTCGCTTTCTCACCATCTCCATCACCTCCTGGTTGCTGAAACCGTAAAACGGCTGGAGACCGAAACTGAAGATCTCCCACAGCACCACACCGAACGCCCAAATGTCAGAATCTGTGCTGAACTTCCCATACACAATAGCCTCGGGTGGCATCCAGCGAATGGGAAGCGACGTTTTTGGCTGCACCCTGTAATAATCCGAAACGTAGATCTCCCTCGACAATCCCAGATCGGAAATCTTAACGTGAAGCTGTTCGCCAACCAAGATGTTTCTGGCTGCGAGGTCCTTGTGGACGTAGAAATGGCTCGCTAGATATTCCATCCCGGCTGCGACCTGAATGGCCATGTGCAGGAAGTCTCCATGGTCCAGACTGGACTTCACGGTGCCGTCTTCGTCGCTACTGCAGCCCACGTCTGAATGGGGCGAGCGCATGATGAGGAACTCGTGGAGGTCTCCCTGGGCCAGGAACTCGAAGAGCAAGCAGACGGGCTGCTCCTGCGTCACCACGCCCAGCAGGCAAACCACATTGGGATGGTGAAGTTCAGCCAGGACTGACGCCTCCTGCTGGAAGTCTCCCCACTGTGCGCTGGAGACGTCTTTGAGGGTCTTAATAGCCACAAGCTGAGCATGCTCCATGCCCGGCAGGTACAGGTGACCCTTGTAGATCTTACCAAATGCACTCTCACCCAACTCCTCCATGAAGCGTACAGCGGAGAGAGGAAGCTCTTTAGCTTTGCTCTGGATAAGAGAAGAAAATCATGTTTAAGTTTGGGGACCAGCTGTGTAAGTCCAGTTACAAGACAATAACATAATTCATACAGTAAATCATTTGTGGACAGGTACATTCTCTTTTTAATGTTTTCCCACAAATACTTTAAAATAAATATAAAATATAATAAAAGTTGAATTCTATATTACATATAATCTAATAATTATGTAGAGTAAGAATATAAAAGTCACTGGATATGTTAGAAACACATATGATTTGGAAGAGACAGTCCTTCCTTTGATACTGAAGATAGCCAAACATCTCATTGGCAGCTTTCTGGAAGCTGTCGTTGCCCTTTTGACCTGTACTTTGATCTGACAGTGTAAGGTCTGGTCTGGCTTAACCTTTCATCCTCTCTCTGACCTCTGACCTCAGTTCCATCATTCATTTGCACCTTACAGTTGACCAACATCCGAGCACAGACCAACACACCTATGTGTTACTTTTGAATTTAGTAGGACTATAGTTGTTGTAAACATTATTTGACTTAAAATTAAATAATAAAACACACAAATTACTTTTTTTTTGTAGGGGGGTGAGTACACTTAGTATTTAGTATAGTATCCAGTATAGAAGTAAATGTAATACTTTTACATTTATCATGGGATATAACTCAGTGGAAAACAAAATAAGATATTTTGAGAAATGTCTAAGTGGTTTTGTGTTCATACAATGGAAGTCAATGAGGGTCAACGTAGTTTGGTTACCAATGTGCTTCAAAATATCGTCTTTTAAGTTCTGCAGAAGAAAGAAATTCATACAGGTTTGGAATGACATGAGGGTGAGTAAAGGATGAAAGAAGTTTAATTTTGGGGTGAACTATGCCTTTTTTGACATATATACTTTAAATACAATTTAATTTACACAACATTTAATCTCCTTCAAACACCACGCTAGAAGGTAAATTCAGGTAAACTTTTTTTAACTGTGAACATTTCTGAAAAAAGCTTTTTTTGACTCAAGAAGTTTTCCAATTTACCTTACTTTGTTTACTTATAAGCTTGTGTCTTGTAATACATGTCTAAAAACCAAAGTAATGCAAACCAAGGTTTACTCTAAAATGTATAGCCTTGTCAACTGATTTCCCCTTTTTTGAGTTTTGCTGTCCTTCAGACTTTATACATTCTAGAACCTCAAACCAGTCACCACAGAAGTGCATACACCCTCTGTCTGCCCTAAAAATACTGTTACTGTCATTTTTTTATCTATGCACTTAACATGTAAGTGGTAAGGCGGTCTATGTTAAGTTCATAGATAAAAAATAACAGTCACTGTTACTTTAAAGTCTATATTGTTCTACACACAGAGCTAATCGTTCTTGTACGTAGACTCCGCAGGTTGCGTAGGGCCCCTGCACGACCAGGGGGCCCCTTGACTACCGAATCAAAAACACCATATAAAAAAGATAAGTTGTATAACTTGCGAACACAATTTTAGAGGATATCATGCAGTGGGTGGCAGGTAATAACATGCGCATAATGTGCTGATATGCGTCTTTACATATGACCATGGCTTCAAAACAGAGCTATCAGTCTCCAGCAGAACTATTTGTGCTATTTTCAAGTCTTATCCAGTTTTGCCAAATGATGCAATATATTAATTCCTTAACATTTCTCAAGTACAGATTTACAAATTCATTATTTGTCCACTGTATTTCATTTGCTCAAGACAATATGTCATTTTTAGTTTGTACCATCACATTTAGAGAATTATGAATTTGTTTTCGTAGTATTTATCATGCTTTATTTTTCTAAGTAAATCACTCATATGGTTAGTAAAAACAGCATTTTTCGTGTTATATGTGTACTGTCTGTTTTTTGTTTTGACAGTTGTATTTTCCAGAGCCACGTGTTTCGTCAATCAAAATTTTAATGACATTTTATAAAGAATTGTTCCTACTGTCAGTGTAATGAACACTTAATTTCTTTAAGTGTGTTAATTGACTTATTATTTTTCATATTTAACAGTTATCTTTATATCTCATTTCAATTATTTGTGCAAGGGCCCCTCACAAGTTTGCTTAGGGGCCCCAGACGTCTAGAATTGGCATGGTCTACAAACAATAAAGATTTAAGTACAGGCTTCCACACTCTCTGACCAATGAATTCCCATGGTATACTGTATACGGTCATTTGTATTTCCAAGAAAACTAAAATATGTTTATAGAGATCACAATTTCAAAGAGTAATGTTCACTGAATAGTGATTCTCCTAAAGATGACTTTCCCACAACTCCAGATTCATGTTTATTTCCACTTCTGGAATTCACACTTCCCTTGATATTTCTGGGTTATCCATGATCATGTCCTTACGTTCATAATGCTACGTGATGCATATGGGAAAGAGAAAATAGGCAAAAGATGACAAGAGAGCATAATTTAACATCTTACGCAGAACACGTGAGCTAGGATAGGAGTGTCTTTCTTTGAAAGAGACAGATGTTTTGTGTTAGTGTCAAGTCTGCCTGAGGGTAAACATGTCTCATCCCTGTTTGACCTTTATATGACCTTTGGCCTGCAGCTGTGCCTGCATGTGTGTCCCCGATACAAACAGCACTAAAGGGAATCACAAAGTGTGAGTTATACTAGAAATAAATGGACCACCAAACATCTGATCAAATGCATACAGTATTTGTTTATAAAGATGTTTCTCTGTCAAAAACAGTGTGAAACACAGTGGCACATAAATGTGCTGTATCTTTAATAAGTGAAAACCTCATTTGAAGGAGATTTGAAGGTGAATGTGAATGGCCATAATATTAATACAAATAATAATAATATGATAATATTCAGATTCCTGTCTAGGCCTGGGATAGATTGCCTCCATATGCTCATCTCTCTTGTTTGTATAGCCCCGGTAACCCATCCCGTCATGCAGGAATGCTCACTAATCCAAACGTTATGAGAAGGCACAATGGTATTTGACCAATGAAGAAATAATACAAAAGTACAAATAAAAGACATAATTGACTTAAAAGACTTAATTGTAGTCACCAAAAGCGTATGCATTTTTTCTGCAAGTTTATCTAAGTAATAAGAAAATGTCAAAATCTCACCTTTGGTTTGTAGGCGGTCAGCATGGACATCTCCACGTTCTGCCCGCGTACCGGTTTGGGCTGTCGTGGAGCTGGCGGACGTGAAGCTTTCTGGTTGTTCCGGCACACGCAGATGAAAAAGAACAGCAGGGCGATAGAGAGCGGTATAGCCACACTCGGCACGAGGATGTACAGAATCCCCATACTGCTGCTGCTGCCGTGCTTTGGCAAGTCTGAACACAATGGAAAAAGCAAAAAATCAAACTAAGTAATCTGTTGTTTCAAATGTTGTGTGTCCGATACCCAAGGAACAAATATACTGATACAGAGTGTATAGCTTGAACAAAAAAAAAAAGCATATTGTAAAGCACGTTCTCTTTTGTCCGTCGCTTTGGATGAAAGCGTCTGCTAAATGACTAAATGTAAATGTAAGCACTTTGGATTAAAAAATGCATAAAAATAACTTTGAAGTGTGTGCTATATTGAGCCTCTTACCGCATGGAGGAATGTCACAGACTTCCATCCGCACACCTTCATCCAGGGTGAAGCACCAGGGAGCGTCGTGCTTGTTGCCGGGGTTACGACAGTAGGAATGTCCCCCGTTGAGCTCAGGGTAACGCATGGCCAGGAAGGTATGACTGTGGGGATACTGGGAATTCCACGGCTGACACTGTCGACTTGATTTCGTCACGCTAGCTGTGCCGCGGTAGTCTGAACCGCTGTTGTTGTAACATTTGTGGCCTACAGAAGAAAAAAATGGTGTGAAAATTTAATAAAAGAACATTCTGATCAGTCGTACATTTCTGGTTTCTTTGAAGAGTCCGCGTATGAAAGTTAGCACCATCTAGCGGTAAAGTTGTGAATAGCAGCCAACGGCTGACTCTACTCCTCCCTTTCTAAGCACTATGGTGGCTGACACAGGACAAAGATGTCGTCACGTTTTTGCTTCTTTGCCAAAGAACATTATGTATTTACGAAGCCTGCTCTGTATAGAAGTTTGTCCATTTAGGGCATTATGCAAGGTCTTTATAGACATCTGAAGACATAGTTATTTATATTATAGTACATTTCTGTCAAAACATCCTCCAAAAAATTACACACAGCACCTTTAAGTTTAAGTGTACAAAGAACCATCAAACTCACTTTTGATTATGGTCTCAGCCATCGGGATGCCTATTCTCATGCAGTTTGCAGCTGCAGGGCTGTCTGAAGCGGCCAGGTCTTCACAGTTAGGCAGTTTGAGACGTTTGAGAATATGGGGGTTGGATCGTGCGATGATGTACTCTGTCTTGCACAGGTCGTTCTCCAGAATCTCGCATTCATCCTTGCACAAGTCCCGAGGTTTGTCTATGCCGGAGCTGCGGTCACACGTGGGGAAGGCGAAGTGGCAAAGGGACGGGATGGCGAACTGGGAGCAGCGATCCGACAGGTGATTGGAGGTGCCGATCATAGTAAACGCCGCTGGAAAGAAAGACAGCTCTTAATATGTAGTCTTTTATATTTATAAGGGAAAAGTGGTCCATGGGAAAATATAACTTACAAGTAACAAAGGGTTCACCACTGGTGAATTGTTGTGGTTTTTTTGAGAAGACAAGTTTTGTGTTTCCAAACCACATGGACTCAAAGGGTTTGTAACACTAACTCGGATAGGTAACCACAATGAATGTCTGTTTGAGGCGATCTGTTATGTCTCATAGAAAACAAGACCAATACTGAATTCTAAAGAATGGTTGAGGCATGGAAAATATCACCATCCAAGAATTTCAAGTTAAATATTTAACACAATAATTGTCCTGACCTTATGTGATCAGTTGTATATAAATTGCATTTTTATATTCGTATTTTGAATATATGTATATTTATTTTGCTGATGTCAAAGGGAGTGTAGTGTAGCCTCTGATATGTTCTTAATTGTATTCATTTATTTTTATTTTAGCTGTAATTTTAATAAAGTTAAACGTTATATTTTAGGATTTTTATGTTTTTCTTTTCTTTTTTGTCATAAACCATTTAGGATCTTGTACAGTACAGTAGACTTGTTCAGGATGAATATGTACCTGTGATTTGGGTCTCGATCTCGCCCTGCATCTGCAGAGAGTCCACGAAGATACTCCTGTTTCCAATGAAGCGGGCACAAGCGATGCCTCTGTAAGGCTGACAGAAACCATCCTCATCCACTTCATATCTGTCATCAACATGAATAGAAACGAGAAAATTGCATGTTAATGGTGGTCATTATTTAAGCCAGCAGACCTTTTCGGTTCGACCCTTTAAATAATCTAAGTCAAAAGAAATGAATATCTGGCAGTCAGGCAAACAAAATGCTTACTTGCAGAATTAAAGACAGACATCCACTCTTTTGGTTAGTGTGTTTCACAAGTTGTATCTTTTTCCCACGCCTAAAGGGTGGACATAACTCGATCGTTTTTACAAGACTTATAATGCACAAAAACATAAAATAAAAAACAAACAAAGCCCACGAGATACTCATGAAAACATGTATTTTTTGAGGGTGTCATTCAAATACTAAACACAAGAGGGCAGTAAATGTCACTAAATCATACAGATTCACACACTCCAATATAACAAATGACTGCCGAACCAAACTTTACAGAATTTAATCAACCAATACAATATAAACCCTCCATGTGAAAAATGCATTCAAACAGAACACAATAGAGATCTGGAGAACTTATTTTAACCGTTCAGCATATCATAAATAATACAGAAAATAAAGCAGCATGGTTGCACGTCCACATGTCGTGCCCTGTAATTTAAACCATATGAACGTGTGGTTCTCTCACAAAGTGTATGTCATCCATACACACGCTTGTTTGAGAAATAGGCAAAGACTGAGTCATTGCTGGACTGTGTACGAGTAATACTTGGACTTGCAGTGTGGTAAACCAAAACGATTTGATTTCGAATAAAGTATGAAACTAAAGAGAACCCAGTCACGAAAAAGTCTGGTTATGAACAGACTAAATAAAAAGACAAGAATTGAAAAAAATCCGATTCAATTAAAAATATTTGTGGTGTTAATGAAAAGCAGGCGTTTGAAAGGTCAGAGGTCAAAAGTCACAGCAGTGTCTGAGCAGCGTACGTCAACCCAGACCCCAACACTCAATCTATCTTCTCCACACATGTATAATAGATGTCTTACGATATAATCACAGACTTACACATCCAGAGTTTCCTTCTTAAAGAGATACTCCACCCATAAAAAGACAACTATCGTGAATTACTCAACCTCAAGTTGCTCCAAAACCTGTATTCATTTCTTTCTTCTGTTGAACACAAGGAAAGGTATTTAGAAGAATGTACGCAACTGATATTTCTGGGGCACCATTGACTACCACAGTCAAAATATTTCACAGAAAATATCAAATGATACCATCACTGTAACACACTTCCAACAGTGTACTCGTTTCCAAATCTGAAAGGTTTATGTTTGGAAAAGAGAACCTGTCAAGCGTCGTGTAAAACCAGAGAAAGAATTCGGCGGCATGAAAGATGCTGGAAAACACAGCTTTCCAATATGTGTGTCACAGGAGAATGCATTGGTAACTGTGGCCACCCACAGAAAGCTAAATGACAAGGAAGAATAAAAGAAACCCAGTTAAATCAGGTTGTTGTGGAGAACTACAACCTATTTTTGCATAATATTAGCTTAAGTCTCTCTAACGCTCAATTTCTTACATTCTCTTTGTCTCCCGTTCTGTCTTACACACATTTAACACAATGCCAGCAGTTCGTCAGCTGTATGAACGTGCATGAGCATTTATTTGTATCAACAGGAAAAGTGCACAGAGTTTAACATGATTTGATGTGCTTTTCAGCTTTGACACATTGTGGAATTCCTCAAAGTGTCCTGTTAAACCTATTGAGCTCAGACAGGAAGGAGTGAACAGATAAAAACTGCTCCCTTGTGTGATGAGTACAGCAAAATCAACCTGAGGAAGATGCGTAAGGACGCACAAAGATGAATGTCTTAATCTTCAGGGTGTCTTTTTCGTGAGGGTGTGTAGCCAAAACCATTTGCACTCAATTATCCAGTGGGGTCCTAAAGTCCAAGAGCACTTGTGAAAACACTTTTCTTTTCCGTTCTTTTCTTATTTATGTAAGCAAGAGGTACCGTATTGCTTACATAAATAGGATATGATTGTGAATGCAACACCGCTATTGACCAATTAGAATCAAGAACTTTTATAATATGAAACATTTCACTTGAATAAAATAAATGATTTCCACATTTTCCATCAATTTTTTTTTGTTTAGGTATATTCTTTTCTCAAAGGTCCAGCGTGTGAAATTTAGTGGTATCTAGTGGTGAGGTTGCGAATTGCATCCAACGGATCACTTCGAAGAACTACGGTGGCTGACACAGGACTAAGATGTCATCACGTTTCGCTTTTTCGGCCAAAAGAGATTACGTATTTACAAAACGCTCTCTGTAGAGCAGTTTGTCCATTTAGGGCTACTGTAGAAACATCATGGTGAATTTCATGCTAGGGACCCGCAAAGATACTCTTATTATAGAGATGGGAGGATCTGTATGATATTTCCAATTGGAGAACAAAACACATTGACATCCATTAAAGAAAAATATCATCCGTTCAAGTTTCCTGGGTTGAGCTTAAGCCAGTGGGTTAGCCGTTACGCTATTTTGCTTAATGGTTGCAGGGCTTTGCCGTGGTGTTTGTAGATAAAAATAGCTCATTCTATGGTATTTAAATACTAATGCTTCATTATGTAAGGTCTTTAAACACCTCTAAAGACATAGTTTGTTATGTATATTAAATTGCAGTTCTGTCAATAGATCCTCCAAAAAATTACACATTGGACCTTTAAAATAACTTTCACTAAAGAATCACACATGCTTTATTTGGAAGCATGGAAATCTGAAACTTCTGTCAGATTTGGGTACACAGAGACCTAAAACTCGTTTGCAATTGTATTTATGTAATTATTATTTAATTGAAAATCCAAAGTTTTTTAGATCTCTCAGGACTTTAAGATACACATTTAGACATACACACAGGGTTACGAAAAGAATATTTCTGCCTCTTGTCCAGCTATAAGAGCTCTCTTCTTTCTTCTCAAAATCAAACCCACATTAAGATGTCAGTTCCTCAAAAAGTTCCTTGAAAGATTTTCTTGTTAAAACGTTACGCTCATGAAGATGTCAGTACTACACGCTAACACGGTAAGGAGAATGGATTTGTGTCATCAGTGTTACTGCACACGCCCTGGAGCTCAATAAATGTATCAAGATATTCCAACTCCGGAAGCAATCTCCAATCTCTTTGGCCTGATGCCTCTTCCATCTTTTCAGCCTTCCTCTCTCCCACATCATCCATTATATAGCTACAAACACCTCCCTAAGATGTTCCTCAAGACCTTTTCCTCCTGTTCCACATGTTGCTCCAATTGAATTAGCAGCAAGGAGGTTGATGGGTCGGGACAGTGAGATACTGAGATGAATGCCTGTAAAGCATTTCAAAGCAATGCCGTGCAGAACTGTGATTTTGAAGCAGATGTGACTGCCCAATGACTATTTCCACTAAGTTCAGATCTGAAGACTCACTGGCCTTGATTCACCGAACCAATTGTTGCAAAGAATCAAAGATTTACTTCTTACAGTCACGGAAAACAGGGAATTATATTGGCAAACTACATAACCAGGCCTGAAAACACGATGGATAAATGCGATTTTAAGATGTCATGGAAATCTTTCTAGTTTTGCACAGCACAGTTTGCTCAGACATTGTTCAGAGGAAACCTTGGACCCAAATCATGAGTCTGTTAACATGAGTCCGTTTCAAAGACTGGTACCTGGCAAACAAATTTGCCAATATCTATAAAATTTTATTTTTGGACTTAAGGAAAACTTAAAGGTGCAATGCAAAGAAATGCAATATAATACACAGTACATAACTATGTCTTTAGATGTATATAAAGACGTTACACAATGAAGCGTTGTTTTAATTGGTTTTACCTTGGAATGAGCTATTTCTATCTACATACACCACTGGTGCCCTTGCATGGAATCTGTCGTGTTGTTTCTACAGTAGCCCTAAATGGACAAACTGCTCTACAGAGCGCGTTTCATAAATAGGTAATCTTTATCAAAAAAGTGAAACTTGACTACAACTTTGTCCTGTGTCAGCCACCGTAGTGCATCAAAAGGTAGGGGTGGAGTGAGCCTTTTGGTTGCAATTTGCAGCCTCGCCACTACGTCGCTAAATTTTACAAACTGGACCTTTAAACTTTTTTTTTTAAGTGCTAGTTTTATCTAAATCTGCAGTTTACCTCTGTGCAACATTGTTCAAAAATCATATTTAGTTGAAATTACATTAAATCAATTGCAAGATATTTAGTAGTAAATCTCTAACACATTTTAGAGAAAAGTTTTAGTTTCCAAAGATAGTCTTTAAAATAGAGCATTCATTGGCTATGTATCTGCACACACACACACAATCATTGAGATTTCTGAGACCATTTTGTATGTAAAAAGTGGGGCTCGTAAAACCTTGCATAACAGAAGTTTAAAAAAAAAGAGAGTCTGCATTAAATAAAGCCTTGTGCTGTATTTTGAGAGATTCAATTCATCCTTAGGTACACTTTTGCTTGACCTGGGTCGCTGGCAGTATATTTAACAATGGGGGTAATATGGGTAACAGTGGACTTGTTTGTCCCTGAAGGAGGGGGGCCTGTGGTCCGTGACTTCATCTAAAGAGGAAGAGAGACAGCCACCGAGGGACTCTCATTAGGAGCCATGAAGAAAACGGGGAATGAGTCCTCATGTTACACAACCACAATGGCAGCCTCTATTATAGAAGGAAAGGACGCAACCCTGCGACCCCTGAGCTTTCCCTGAAACACAGAGAACAGAGCCAGAAAACTAGAGACCAGGCTCATAACGTGAGCCTGAAAATCTTTTACAATCAGAAAAAACTTCAAAATATAAATGAATTCAAATAAATAATTATATTATATTTATATATTATATTTATAATATTATTATATTTTAACCAGAATTCTGATTATTTAATAAAAAAAATAATCATCATCAATAATAATGATCTATTTTTTACCACTGTTACTTATTATTATTGGTAATACATAGTATTAATGACAATTTTAATAATTCTAACAACAACAACAATTATTATTATTATTTGTTATTATTATTATAATTAGAAGTAGTAGGCGTAGCAGTATAAGTATTGTTTTTATTTAATAAGACAACATTGAATAAACTTTAACAAATGTTATGCTGTTATTATAGTCTTATTGTACTGCTCCAAACACACATTAATTTACAACATGGTTAAAGTACCTATTTATCTATTTTTACTTTAAGACACTGTAAACACATTCTCTTATCAAAAATAAATGTTTTAAAGTAATTTTTTACATAACTGTATTGTCTGTGAGTGGAAATCCAGCCTGTGAGAAGTCTATGAGCAAAAGGCCAAAAAACGCAAACTCAATTATTTCGCAATTACAATTTGTGACCAGGTATGAATATAATTTATAAAAAAAAGTCTAATTTAGAAGATAAAGAGATGCAAGATAAAGATAGCATCAGATGACCATTTTGATAAAGCATCACAAAATTATTGAATTTTGACAACAACAAAAAATTCACATAAAATCACATGGACAGTCCCCTCACAACTCTATAATACAATCAATTTGTACTTTTCAGGTGATGTTAACAACCGTCCATCGACACCTGACGGAAGCTAGAAGCTTCCCCTAATCTCTTCACTCTGCACTATACTGAGCACGTCACATCCTCTGTAATGATCCTGAAGCGTTGGCTCTAATTTCATCTGTGTCCACTGAAACACAAACTTAAGAGACTCAGTCATTCATCTCTACAATAATGCCCACAGCTGACTAGCTTACACACTGTGCGCTTGAGTGATTTGCAAAACAAAAAGAGCAGAGGGGTCAAAGTGTTGAGGGCCCTTTAAGATGGGAGGTGGAAACGTACACTGAAGCAAAAATAGCCCATGTTTGTTTTCTGTTCACTGAGCCAAAGTGTGTAGCAACCATTCACTAACAAGCCGACTAGGTGTGACACAACATTTAAACGGGGATGTTCACTAAGATAAGTTGTTTATTTGCACATGCCATCGGTGTTGTCTTAGCTTCTGCAATTATGCAAATCAGGTAATAGTAACCAGTTATCAGGTAAAAAACTTTCACAACGACTAAATAAATAAAAATAAAATAACAAACATTAATTATATAAAAATAATGTTATATAAATGATCATTATAAATATCATAATGATAATAATCAGACTTGTGTGTTTGGGCTATAAAATGCACTAAAGTGAATGCAAACTGTACAGTGAATTTATTCAGATATTAGTACATGTGTTTGTGTAAAAGTTACATATAAAATTGAATCCTGACATCACAGTATATGAGTTCCTATGTTATTGCGCTCTGCATGGATCTACAGTCGTCTGCCAAAAAAGTGCCTGAAGTTCATGCTGTAATCAGTGTTGGCTCCAAAAACTGGCAAAGCACGACTAAACTGACAACATGACTTATATAATCCCGAATTGGAGTAAAGAACAGCCTCTTTCTAAAAGATTTCCTCCATAGTGTTTGTGATTCGTCTCACCTTGTAATTTTGCAAAGCCAGAGCGTCGATCATAATGCACGTGTTATTTAAACGACAAGAACACGCATGTTTAACACAACCAGTGTGGTGATTTTATAGTGACTGGGAAAAAAAAGTAAATATTAATAAGTAGGTTTCCTCGACACAGCTGTCTATGCCTTCTATAGGCGCGATCTGTTCTGTCTATATCAACAGAAGAAATGATTATACATTATATATACAGTATCATTAAACTATCTTCGCTAAAACATTATTTCAAAACTTTAGGATATCCAAAGCTGTAAAAAACATTCAAACTGAAAGGATCTTGCTCTGCAGGTACGGGTTATCCATTTAAGAGGGGCCCTGGGAATAAAGTTCATGCTCTCCCAATAAAAGTAAATTTACTGGGCCCGAGTCCCTCTAAAAGTAATGGGAAAGAGACATATCTTATTCCCCTCAGTGAAAAGAAGAGAAAGAAAGCGTCCCTGAAATTTCATTCATATTTACAGTTGTGTGTCCGAATGCGTGCCCTCAAGATCAGACGGAATAAAATCTGAAGGCTTTGGCTGCCAGACTTTGTTCATGGAAAAACTTGAAGCGAGTGGGTGTGAAAGAGAGTGAGCCGAGGGCGGGGTAACACACCAGGACTGATGGTGTGGTTAAACCAAAGAAATTGGGGATACCATAGTCTAAACAAGTAAAAGGGCATGTGTGAGTATTTACATCAGGGATGTAACCACAGAGTCTTTCCTTCTAGGACTTTTATTTTTAAATAACAGCACAGTATAGAGAGACTTATGTTGGAACATGGTCATATTTGAATAATGTATAGATATTAAAATATATTATTTTCTGTGTGCCGTGGAAATATTTAAGTCTTTTTACAGGTGGAATTTCCTTTCTATGTGTAAGCGCACCGTGTAGATACTGCTTGAATGTAGTTTTTATTTAGTTTAGGAACGGCTGTAGGCAAATATAATCATGATATAATTGCCTTATCTCACCGTGAAGGGGCCCATGCACAGGAAGGGTCCCCTGCAGTGCCTCCAAACACTTGAATGGTATTTAGATTAGACTGGACAATGGACTTGATTAAAATATTTTTGTCCATTTGGCATTTAATATTAAAAACATTGTTGAGACAGTGAAAGAACAGACAGAAATGATGGGGTAGGGGAGGGGGGTTCAGGAAACGAAGAAATGACCCAAGCAAGAATCAGGCTTTGTCAAAATGTAATGTACTAGATGAGTTTTTTTTATATATATTGCATAATTAATAAGTATTAGCTTTAAGAGTTAAAGCACCCAAATTATATTGTCTGTTGTCTTTTGACTTTTATACCTTTTACAATTCCACATAAAGTATTCTGTACACTATTGTGTATAACATACACATGTATAAAAGTAGAATTTGTAATAAGTGAGTAAACTTTATGTGCACCATTACATCATAAAGAGAGACAACAGAGGGAGCTCATCCACTCACAAACAGAGATACAGTTACAGGGATACACTGCTGTCACAAACAACACAAATATTAAAACCAGTCACACAGCACAAATATCATTTTAAGATCTCTTGGTTTTATATATAAACCAACAAATTCAAAATAAATGAACAAAATCAATATCATGCGAGTTTAAACTATTTCCATAATTTTCAAAAAGAACTTCCCAGAAACGTTTTGCTTGGCTCTGTGATTTCCCACTGGTGATAAAATCTGGAAATCCTTGGAAAAGCTTATTACATTTTTTTCAGTCTGTTTGTTCAAATCTGTCAAACAACCCAATTACTACATATGACCTTAAACAGTATCCATGAAAGTATAATCAAATTCATTAAATTAAATTCTTGAAGACTATTCATAAAAACAAAAGCTACTTGCCATATATGAGGCCAACAGAAGGTGATGTAAGTGCCCAGATACAAATGAGCAGAAGATATGGTCATTCAATTATTCACAGTACAATTATTCACAGTATTTATTATAACAGTACAAAACTTGTGTCCGGCTATCTAAGGCGTTGCCCAAAACAAACACACCCCTAAACCAATCTTTCACTTTTGTCAGCGAACAGCTTGGCTTATGTCTGTCCTGTGCACTATGCACCTTACTGCTGATTGGCTACAAGGTTGTTTAGGTACTCGGCCTGACTCAGTTGTCTAAAGCGTAATTCGGAAACGGTTTCCACGCCTTTAACTTCAGGCAACACAAACCATCTTCATTCTATAACCTCAGTCTATAATCCTTATTTCTATCTTTTTAATACATTTACACAAACATACTCCACAGGGCTGTGCAGTGCGACATATGTCGTACATGCTACGAAAAAATCTGTCTGCCCAAAGAGTAAATTAGCCAGCGTAGCTCGCGTGCGTTACAGTTTGGCAGGTTCATTAAACAGAGCTGCATGTTTTGGAAGTGCATTTGTCATCGTGCTTGTTATTGTGTGATATTAATCAATGCTGCATCTCTATATTTCATAGTTTTAGTCTATTTTGCGAGTTTTCCGGCTGCCTTGAGTCCATATACCTAGATGCAAACTCACGGACGCGGAATACTGTTATTTAAATCTGTCTGTTCTGCTGGTCTGAGTGAATAAGCGGCACAATTTCACCACGCGTGACACTCGTGGATTTAGTCTGTGTTTACCTCATTTGTAAGTCGCTTTGGATAAAAGCGTCTGCTAAATGACTAAATGTACAAGAACTTCATCTCCAGAGTTGCTCTGAGAGTATTTCATGAGCATTTTGCTGATTGAATAAAAAGCTACCGTCAAACACAAACTAAACCTCATGCGTCTTCCCGAAGACCTGTCTAAATAAAAGTCAGGTTAACTTGAACACTCAGACGAAAAAATACTGAAGTGTCGAGATGGTGGCCTAGTGGGTTAAAACACTGAACTGGTAAATCAAAAGGTTGTTGGTTCGATCCCAGCAGCCACCACCAGTGTGTCCTTGAGCAAGACACTTTACTCCATGTTGCTCCAGGGGGATAAAAGCGTCTGCCAAATGACTAAATGTAAATGTGTCCTAAAATATTTGCTATAGAAAATAGTACTGCCCTTGTAGTGAACTGTATAACAGTGTAGTAACTAGTAAGGATTAAAAATCTAGGATTTTTCCTGAAGTTTACAATAGTAAATAGCTACTATTGTATACTACAGTATTTTATGTAAACAAATATAGCACTATTGTATTGTAAAAAAAAACACAGAAATGGAACAAGTTTAGGCAAACTAAAAATTATATGGCCCTAATTTATCCATCTGTATGCAACATAAATATCATTTGTCAGTTATCTGCCTATTTATGTGATGAACTGCACTTGCATATTTGTTTAATGGTTACAACAAACGTTTTATACTTGTGCTACAGCAGTTTGGCCTGTCCTCCAAAACTCCAATCCTCTGTAGCACCAACGCTATGTGCAAAAAAAAGTTAACGTAAAGCCCTGCTCCAGCAGGATCAGTCATTTTATATTTACCATAGTGCTGTATACTACAATTTTTCAAATACCATGGTATTTACATCCCACCAATAACCTAAATTAATACCATGGTAGTATCATGGTATCACCATGGTATCTTTGAAAATATTTTATGTTTGTCTTGTCTTCAAACAGTTATCACCTTCAATAAAGGTTATACTTAAATAGTTGTATAAAATCTTAAGTAAATTTTGCTTTGATTAACCAGAACGACAATATTTTTGTCTATAATGACCTTGTGTTCGCTGATATCAGCTGGGTTGTATTAGCGGGCCGCTAAAATAAAGATAAACAGAGTATCCACTGACTGGATGGTGTGGTCTGCTGATGTAATTGAGTAATAGAGGTTAATATGCAGTCAAAGGGTTACAGGGGAGATATGGTGACCCGCGCCATTTGCCCTACGACTGAAAAGAATTTTCGAAGCAAGGTCAATCTCAAGTTTCAGTTTGTACCTCTTCCACAGACCGTATCGGGTCAAAAGTCATATACCAAGAGACTCATATTAAAGCTCCAATCTTCAGTCAATCAACACTTAGTTAAAAGAGTCCCATAACAAGGTAGAGATTGTGATCTGGACCGACCCTGCAGTATGTGTGTGCAGGGTGGGCTGTTATCTCTGGTTATTAGCAACCGGTTTTGGAGCTACAAAACCTATTGCTATCTCACGTCTGAGGTCAGCAGATAAATTGCACTGAAAGAAATAAATATGGAGTAAAAATGCAGCGGAAAGTGGCAGTATCTGATCCAAAGCGGCAATAACTAAAGAGCTCAGTCGCATTCAGCAGACAGTATGTGAAATACTGTGACCAGTTCTAAGGTTAATGTGTCCCACTGGATTAAACATGTCTGTAAGGAAGAAGAAAAAAAAAAGTGGAGGACTGTGAACCAGTAGTAAATCTGAACAGCTTTTCAATTCTCTCATTATTTATTCACACTCATGTGGTTCAAAATCTGTATATGACACTCTCTTCAGTGGAACACAAAAGAAGATATTTAAAAAAATGTCTCGGGGGTTTTGTCTCCATACAATGGAAGTCAATAGTGGCCAATGTTGTTTTGGTTAACAACATATTTTAAACAATCTTTTTTTTTTGAAAAAGAAGAAAAAGTCATACAGGTTTAGAATGACATGAGGGTGTGTAAATGATTAAAGAATTTTCCATTTTAGTGAACTATCCCCTTTAAGACTTTCAACGACATTAAGACCAAAATCTAATAATAGTTCTGAAGGAATTACCAAAAACGCCTTCATACGTTTTAAAGACCCCATAAAACCAACTGACAAGCTTAATATTTTTCTACGTGTTGATGTATGCCCTCGAAACAATCATAAACAATGATTTGCTACTTGTATTGTAGAGAGCATCTGATTGGACAAAACTACAAGATGAGTCATCAAGAGCTGTGGTCTATTTTTTCTCAGCATTAAAAAAAACACCCCAGCCCTACTGACTGCTTAAAACACACATATACAAAAAGACACAAAACTCTAATTTAGATTTAATGGGGTCTGTAAAAAGACAGATACCATCATGACTAAAACAACACTAACATCAGTCAAAGAAAACAGAGCCGATGTTATGAGAACCCTTCGTTAAATCCTTGTTTAAATGACGACCTTTCAAAAACTGAGGAACTTTTTGAAGTATTATAGTAGTTGTTCAAAAAAAGAGAGCAGTGGGACCCATTTAGATGTGCTCATACAGACAGCGCCGGGACTTCTGGGATGTCTCCAGCACCCGTTCCCTGATAGCCCAGTCTTAAGTGCACAGAGGTCTGGACTTTGTTAAGATCTCTTCGATTTCCCTGGAATTGTAAAAAGTCTCTCTTTTATTTGACTTTTTTTGAGAAAAGGGTTCCCTTTCACACCAGTCGCAGGAAAGTTAAACACTCCTGACTAGGCAGTGATGGTAATATTAATCTTTTCAAACAGGCTGAAAAGGGAATGTTAAACAATCTTACAGAAACATGGGGCCAAACATGGGGCCATATACAGTTCAAAACGCCTACTTTTAAAGCGCGTTAGTATGTTTCAAAGGGAGATCTGAGGCACAACTGCAAGGTGTGTATTACAATGTCTTATAATCACAGTATAGAAATCATGTCTGTTTACAGTAAATGAATTCTATTATGAAAAAAACGTAAGCAAATCCTCTGTCAGAAAACTAGTTTGCCAGTGTTGGCAGACGGAGGACAGAAGTAAAGAACAATATTGGATTTAAAATGACAGACACTAAAAAAAGCTCATCTTTATGTGATGCAAAGAGAAACATGTTTACAAAAGTGAGAGACAAGTAACAGCTTGAAGAAACTAACAGAGAGAAATTGGATAAGATAAAAAATTGAGACAGGATGTAAAGAAAAGAAATTCATTGACATAAGTGTGTAAACCACAATACTGAAGAAGTCCATACTTTATAAGTGTATTACAGATGGTCTCGTGGAAATCCATGTAGTTAAATTCATATTTCACCTTGTTCTTTTAGTACAACAGAACATTCCTCTTATTAATAGCCACTGCTTCGGAGGAAACTCCTCCCCTATTTTACATTCCCCCTGAGTTTTGTTTTAAGTATAGAACCCAACAGATTAGAGAGTGGTAGGGTATCCAACCATTCTTCAATATCATAAAGGGATGTTTCACCTTTGACTAAACTTTTTTTTCTACTATGGTAGTCAATGTTGCCCCAGAATTAGCGGTCGCTAACATTCTTCAAAATATCTTTCTATGTGTTCACCGGAATAAAGACGTTTATATATTGAAAGAGAGAGAGGGAGAGAGAGGTGATGCTGAAGGGATGGCTGACATTTGGGCCGGAACAACAGTGACCATTGTTTCTTGTCTCAAAGTTCAGCCCAATCCCCATCCACGGTGTTCAATTACCTCCTTTCCAGGTGGTCCCCATAAAAGAAGGCAGCGTTAAAAGTGAAGGCCAACAAAAGAGGGAAGAAAACATATTGCTTTTATTAAAAGGTTTATGAATAAGGTCTTCAGTGTGAGTAATCATAATGTGCAGCTGTGTTGAGCATCCGAGAAGCTCTAGTCACAACAGGAGACTGTATAGGGTGTCCGCCCCTACCTGCTGTTTCAAGACCAGCTTACCCTATTCAAGTCTTCCCCTTTCCAAAAGATAAAGTAAAGTTAACCTCAGATCACTGAATCAAAGCCAAATCTGTAGTCATCAAAGAACCACCTTAACAATCTCATCTGCTCTCAAAAGCTCAGGGTGCCTCCATTAAGGTCACAGGCTTAAAAATGTTCTGTGCATTAAAGTGCTCATATGGCGTGAATACGTGTTTTTCTGTGCCTTTGGTTTGTTATAAGTTGCCCATGCATGTATTAGAAACGTAAAATTGCAAAAATTTAAGTGCTGGAAAAAAGTTGCATTCTATATAAAAGCGAATGCTCACCCAGACCTGCCTGAAACACCTTGTGTAACCACACCCCTACAAATCTATGTCAGTTTGTGGTACCAAGATCGACCAAATGTATACGCAGTAAAGTGGGTGTACCTGTCAGTACAATTGCTTTAGAACCTGATGGTAAGAGGCTCTACATTTCCATCACATGCTTGCAGTATTCTACCAATCACCACACACTGTTTAACTGGCCAATCATAGCACACCTCGCTTTTCAGAGAGATGAGCTTTGTAAAAAAATCTGTACATTTTCAGAGAGGCGGGGCAAATACTAACATCCATGATATGTGGAAAATACAGCGTTTTTTAACCTTAAGTCGTGTAAACACATTGCATAACATCTAAAACAAACGATAATATTCATTTTAGCCGTGTCATATGATCCATTTACCATAACTTTTTATAAATAATGGAACATAAGAACACCTTCCATGGATATAAGTCAGGCTTAGACATGTACAAAAGAAAATATACATTTATATAAATGTAATGTTATATAAATTGGCAATTCCATGCAAATGTTAACTTTAAGATTAAGATTTTACCATACTAATAGATTGAATGTCAATATTTGTGACCCTGGATCACAAAACCAGTCTTAAGTAGCAAGGGAACATTTTTAGTAAAAGACAAAATACATTGTAAAGGTCAAAATTATTGATTTTTCTTTTATGCCAAAAATCATTAGGATATTAAGTAAAGATCATGTTCCATGAAGATATTTAGTAAATTTTCTAAATTAAATATATTAAAACGTTATTTTTGTGAGTGGATGGCCTGTTTAGGAATAAGAATTCAAAGTTTAGGAATAAGTATTTAAACAAAAACATAAACAAAGTTTATGTTTTTAAAGCATTAAGTAGTATTCCATAGTGTAGTACAAACGGAATTGTCACATCTGTAAAGGTCCATATTCCTAATAAATGGGCACATGGTCTATTAAGCGTCATCCTTTCTCTCTTTGTTGGGTATTACTGCGTCTGGTTTGTAAATTTTAATTCACAGAAATCCTACAAAGTATGTTGTCTCTCAAAAACTTGCAACCTCTTCTGTCACATCCATAACTATTCAACTTTTCTCTTTTTAAAATGGAAAACTCGCGCATGGACTGATTTTTTCTCATGTCTGGACTAACTGGACGTGTGGTAAAATATAAACAGATAGTTTAATATATTGGTAATAAATACATTCTCTGAGGATTTATATTTCAAGTTTTGATTGAAGATGTCACATCGATAATGCTGAAAGTGCCACAGAATTAAGTGCATTTAAAAATATATATTTTTGCCATTTGAAAATGTTTAGTTGAACAGACACAGGAAAAAATTGTCGCATTCATATCAATTCTTTCATTCAGTTCACATTCATTCACAAAATGTTTCTTTATTTAGTCTCGTTGAAAAAATAAAATATCTACCATATTCTTTTCTTAGAATAAGCAAACCTCAGCCTGTTAATCTATCCCTAGTACAAACACCTCTAGACCAATCACAATCAATCATTTCCTTCTCTCTCTTCTTCAGCAACTTTCCTTTTTGTGCCTCAACACTTTCTCATCAGTGACCTTCTTCTCTTCAGAGTTCAAAAACCCCTTCCAACATTTCTCATATTTCCTCTCCTCCCCACTACGAGACCAGCTTGAGGCCAGCTTAAGACCAGCTGTGTCCGGACCCCTTGGTCTGTTCATTGACACCAGGCTCCAAAATACATATCTGCTCTGTAATTCATTAAAGGAAGAGTTTCATTAGACTCCCAGTCACAACATGTCACCAGGGTGGTTCTCTTCCCGTCCTGTTTGCCACGTACCGCACCAACAAGAGATTGACACTTTGATAATTCTCTGAAAAAAGGTGTGGAGAGAGGAGGGGGAGCAAAGAAAACAGACATCTTCCTGACCCCTTTTCATTTTGATGGAATCTGACAGGAAGACTTCCTTTGATGATGACAGTAATGACTACCAACAGGCCATCGTGGGGCTCAAAGGGATCTCTATGCATACCTTCGATGCAGGCAAATAGCCCGAAACGTGCTGCGCTGCGTCTGTACGAAGCTCAGAGGCAGACATGCAGGTTCGGGCTATAATCAATATTAATGTGATTTGGAACGCAGCCAGTCATGCCAAATGGTCAGAGTTTGATTCTCAACAACACTGAAAATACCCACAGTGCCGAGAAATGAAATCAGGACCAGTTTGAGACGTGCGTCAGCATGTTAAATAAAGACCACGCGACTGTTTGCTTCCAATGCTGGACCACTTTGGAGCATTAGATGAGCAGACGTTCCCATTAATCTTATCAATTACTTGAGAAAATGTCAGTTGATGAAGGGTCAACTGATAACTAAGATAGAACAAGACATATGACGCTAAACAATTTCAATGAAGGCAAACTAACTATGTAAACTAAATGAACATTTTGAGCGGACTAGTTCGCCCAAGAGCAGTTTAAACATATTACTGCTTTCTTTCTAAAACCTTGTATCTCCATATTTTGTGAGATACAAAATATATATATATATATATATTTGCTGTAAATCATTTTTATTATTATTTCACCCTTTTTGTTTGTAATAAGGTTTTGCCTGTAATCGAATAAAAATAATTAATGTATGTCAACTTTGACAAACCCTAAATCAATCATTTAAAAAGTACATTTCCCTGAAAACAGCAAAATTCGACATCTGAGGTTTTGGAAAGACAGCGAAGACATGCACTTACGTTGAAAAAACGTATTTATTGATTTAATGTAAACTTGTACAGTATGTTCCAGTCAATTTGTAACTGTTTACAAGGTGGATGACTAATAAATTATACATAACCGCAAATTATTACGAATATTAGAGAAAAAAATAATAAGGAAGCCCACCCCTGACCTCACCGCTACAGTTAACCATCACAGCAAATCAAACCTTAAAACATAAATGAGATTTGTACACTTTATAAGAATTAGTCATAAAATAGCAAAATCATAAGATTTAGAAAAAGATCAGGTAAACCATGACGTTGCATTTTGTAACATTGGTCGAAACAATACAACGTCCCCAGTCGAATGCACTCCATGACGTTAACAAACAAGATTGATTCAACATAAAGAACAATAATCCATGAATGAAAAAATGAACACCAGTAGGAGAAAATAACCATACCAAAGTCACTAAAAAAAGTATCAAGCGTTCTATGTTATCATATGGTTTCATGCGAATAGGTGTTGAGGCCTAAAATTGAAATATGCAAACATTAACAGAAAAAACACCGCGTGTGATATTAATGCACCGACTGTCAGCTGAACAGAAACATGTGGCGAGTCTGGTCGTAAGTTTTAACACAAACAGGTGCTGGCTGATTTAAATGAAGTTAACAGACAAATGTGATGGTTACTAAAGTCTTCATCAAGACACAGATGACATGCTTTCTGTGTAACCTCATATAGACCTGCTAAAGGTTTCTGGACTGCTCATTGTAAATTCTAAATAAAATATGTACAGAGACATAACCCCAACAACAACAGAACCCAATTCTCTTGGAATCATATACATACTTACTCCCACATACAATTTTAACTAACGGGGCCTTAAAGAGCAATTTAAGCTAACAGTTTCCCTAAAGACACTTTTTCCTATCATTTTCTTTATTTATTGTATTTTATGGCAGACAACAGGGGGTTTAAATGTAGGGCAGCGCAGAGGAAAGCAAACTGGACTTACATTGGGGCCTTCCAGGCAGAGGGGGGAGCTGGATCTGTGAAAGAGAATAGGGATTGTAAACAAGATTTTAAGATCAGGAATACCAGGAAGTGGTACTTTTGACGCCTTAATATTGAAATGCATTAATGGCTGGCATCCATAAATTAGTGCAACAATACTACACATAGCATCAATTTGGTGTGGCAGATAAAAGCGTCCAATCGGAAAAATAAATACAATCCTTTTCACAGTTTTACACATCTATACACAGACTGTATGGCATCATTGTCTTCAAGCGGCCCTGCAATGATGTGTAATGTATTCTGACTTCTTTACAATGTTAAAGTGCTGTCTTCTCAACTATTCAAAAACGAGTTGGGCGTACTACGTAGTATTTTTTTTTCGATACACTCCCCCAGTGATCATACAGGTAAAGGAACTTAAAAACAGTTTCGAAACAACCTTCCTTAGTCCCTTATTGACAATCTCCGCGGAAAAGCATGCGGCACGGCCACAGAGAGAAGGAGCATGCGCAACTTCACTTTCCATTGTGTGCAGGAGAAGAGAAGAGAGAGCATACGTTCGCAAAGTTCAGGCGTTTGTTTGTTCATTGCTTGGGTGATGAATGTTATAAAAACGGTGGATAAAGATGGATTTGGAGATCGTTGGAAACTGATATATGGACCGTCCAAGCGCTACAAGATGCCGGACCTGATCAACACTGATGTCTGTGTTTTTTGACAATGGGTGCACACGTGCTTTGGTTCAGCCTACCCCTCCCCCCGCATGCGCATTTATGTTTTCGGAAATAATCGTACAGCTGTATCTATCTTTATAATAAAAGTGATCAAACTAATACTCTTCGAAGATACAAAGTATGCAATACTACTCTATAGGTACTCAAGATAAATAAAAATTGGCTGAAACCCCTTGTGTTACGCCCGCTTAAATGAAGACATGAGGAATGCCGAGAAACATTAATACAATTTGTAAATTAAAAAAAAAATACTAACCCTTTATCTCAACAGGTAGTGTCTAGCTTTTGTTGGAACCAGTAACTTTGTATTGGCACCTAATTATTATGGCTCCTGTATGAACTATCGCTATTGCTCCTAAACTCTTTGTAAGTCGCTTGGATAAAACGTCTGCTAAATGTCTAAATGTAAATGAAATAATTCAACATAACATTGAAGCAACTGTATGAAACAGCATGTTTAAGCAATCAAAATGCAGATCTGTTTTTCATCCAAGAATAATTATGTAATCATCATAGTATCGTAAAACTCACCAAATTTGACGAACAGAATTCCTGTGGGATACCGTGCCATAAGTGCGGTAGCCACGCATTGAAATAGCCTGTGTCTGTGGTGTCCAGGTTCCGAATTCTCAGTCGTGAGCCGTACGAAGTCGCCTGTAAGATACGGCGCTTCCTGGACCACGGGGGCATCGTTTTTTTAGCCATACATTGGGCGGTGTTCCCTGAAACGTGGCAATGTAACTCAGCGGTCTGACGAGGAGGTAGTGATGTTATTCATTGGTGCATCCAGTCTTAAAAGTGACCTGAAAGGACAAGACAAACAAGTTGAGAGATACTGTATAACGTGGCAAATACATTCTTAATACCCAAAGAGAAGAGACCGAATTATGTAAGGGACAGCAACCTAAAATTCTGTCATAATTGACTCATTTTTTAAACATGTATGCCTCTTTCCAAAAAACACAAATATTAGTGACTGTCAGCCCACATTCACCTACTGTATGAAAAAAATAATTTAAAATACATTTCCCTTCGTTGTTTAATGAAAAAAAATCATGTACAGTAGGTCAAAACATTTGCAAACTGCATTTGCAACTACAGACGCTACATATCGTGTGTAA